>NC_053498.1:136173525-136473525 GCF_905171775.1 Rana temporaria
TAGACATTTTTGGCTGTGTAACTTAAATTCCGCCAGCGCAAGGCGTTCCTCTTTTCATGGGGGCGATTCCCATTTAAATTAGGCGCGCTCCCGCGCCGGCCGTACTGCGCATGCTCGTGATGTCATTTTCCCGACGTGCATAGCGCAAAATTACGTTACGCCAAGCTTTGTGGATTGCGACGGGTCAATAAAGTTGCGTCGGGGGAAAAAAAAAAAGATACGGCGAAAAAAAAAAATTCAAAACAAAAAAAAAATCGCGTCGCTGGACAGAAGGGTCTGCTTTTACATGGTGTAAACAGTTTACACTTTGTAAAAGTAGCCCTAATTTTGCGTTTGCAAACTAAAACTTAAGGAGAAAAAACGAAGCGTAAAAGCTTTGTGGATCTCCGTAAGTGCTAATTTGCATACCCGAGGCGGCATTTCGACACGAAATGCCCCCAGCAGCGGCTGCGGTACTGCATCCTAAGATCCGGCAGTGTAAGTCCCTTACACATGTCGGATCTTCTCCCTAACTATGGAAAACTGATTCTGTGGATCAGTTCCATAGTTAGGGACAGGGATACGACGGAGTAATAGCAGTTACGCCGGCGTATCCCTTTTGAGGATCTGGCCCTATGTTTTTAGTTCCATTTAGTCATTTAGACCAACAATCATTTTAGTCATCTAATATCTAAGCACTGCCACCGATTCCCAACTCCCCGCCAGCACTGCCACCGATTCCCAACTCCCCGCCAGCACTGCCACCGATTCCCCAACTCCCCCGCCAGCACTGCCACCGACCCCCAACTCCCCCGCCAGCACTGCCACCGATCCCATTAAAATGGTATTTTTTTTTTTAATCTGCTCCACCCCCAGCCGCTATTCTTGCCTAGGCAAGAATAACATCTTCACTTCTCTGAAGCCTTCTGGGCACATTGCATATCCCAGGATGCTTCCCTTTCCATTGACAGCGGCAGGAGGAAAACAGGCCTGGCACATCATCAGGGGGCTGGGCAGGGCCGATCCTAGGCAGGGTGCTTTGCACACAGGCGCCTGAGGAGGTGGGAGGGACGAAGTGGCAGAGTTCTCCCCTCCCTCCTTCTCTCCTTGTTTGTGTCCGTCTTCTAGAACTAGTGTTCTGAGCATAGGTGTGTGTCCGTCCAGAACTCAGAACTGATGTGTCTCTGACCATCTCCTGTATCATGTCTGCAGTCTCTGACCGTCTCCTGTATCACGTCTGCAGTCTCCGACCGTCTCCTGTATCACGTCTGCAGTCTCCGACCGTCTCCTGTATCACGTCTGCAGTCTCCGACCGTCTCCTGTATCACGTCTGCAGTCTCCGACCGTCTCCTGTATCACGTCTGCAGTCTCCGACCGTCTCCTGTATCACGTCTGCAGTCTCTGACCATCTCCTGTATCATGTCTGTAGTATGTCTGGGGCTCTTTCCAACAGACTCTCTAACACAGGGATCTGCAATTAGCGGACCTCCAGCTGTTGCAAAACTACAAGTCCCATCATGCCTCTGCCTCTGGGTGTCATGCTTGTGGCTGTCAGAGTCTTGCTATGCCTAATGGGACTTGTAGTTCTGCAACAGCTGGAGGTCCGCTAATTGCATATCCCTGCGAGAAGCTCTCTCTGTGTCCATCATAGAGGCCCCCTCCAGGTCCCAATAAAGTACTCTGCTTCTCTTCCTGTATTTTGTTTATTGTTAAGAGATCATGTAAGGATCCCAGGGTAATGAAGACTTCATGGGGGAGCATCTCTGTGGTTGAGTCATTGCCATAGAAACATTTTTAAAAGGGGAGGAGTTAGTAAAATGACCACGCCCATGTGGGGGCGCCAGAAATATTTCTGCACCCAGGCGCCTGTTGCCCTAGGATCGGCCCTGGGGCTGGGTTGCCAGAACCAGGAGGAGGCACCTCACACCTAATGGCGTGGCGGATCACAGCAGGGCTACACTGGATCCACAGTGCAGGTAAGTATGTGAGTTGAAGACCACCTTGGCTAACAATCGGAAGGGTGTCATTAAGAGAGGAAAAAAAAGGAGTGACATTCCTAAGCAGATTTCTGTTTTTATTTATTAGCATTAAAAGTCTTGAATGTGGACCCCACGAAGGAGCAGATCACTCTGGTCCTGGCAGAAGATGGGACAATTGTGCAAGATGACGACTATTTTCTCTGTTTACCTCAAGACACAGAGTTCCTGATTCTGCAAGGAAACAAGAAATGGGCTCCAACCTCTGTAGGTATGTGATTATATATTATTATTATTATTTTTTTTTTTTTAAAGCTAAAAAAAAAAGTGTGCATAAATGTGTGATGAGGGGGTCCTGCTGTGACATTTCCTCAGATGGAGGCACTGCATGGCTGGCCCGGGAGTCGGTGGAGCTGGATGACGTTGATGGCCCTGGAATACCAAGGTGGAAGGTATTGGCTGCACAGCTGAGGGAGAACCTGTCTAACATCATTCTGTTTGCAGAGTCAGACTTTCAGGTATGTAGAACACTGAATGATCTTTCCTGCTTTGTGAAAACAAGCCGTGTGTCTGTCTACATCAGAAGACAACTTTCGGTCAGGAGAGTTGATTTTGCCAAGGTTCAATTTACTTGCTTCCTGTTTTTATTATACACTTTCTTTGCTCTGGACAGCAAGAGAAAGGCGAAATGCAAGCTGTCTTCTTTTTCCGTTAAAAAAAAAAAATACATTGTTGTCAAAAGTATTGGGACACCTGCCTTTACACACACTTGAACTTTAATGGCATCCCAGTCTTAGTCCGTAGGGTTCAATAATGATTTGGCCCACCCTTTGCAGCTATAACAGCTTCAACTCTTCTGGGAAGGCTGTCCACAAGGTTTAGGAGTGTCTATGGGAATGTTTGACTCTTCTTCCAGAAGAGCATTTGTGAGGTCAGGCACTGATGTTGGACGGGAAGGCCTGGCTCACAGTGTCCGCTCAAATTCATCCCAAAGGTGTTCTATTGGGTTGAGGTCAGGACTCGCTCATCCCATGTCTTTATGGACCTTGCTTTGTGCACTGGTTCAAATCTCTTGGTGGAGGGGGGGATTATGGTGAGGTTGTTTTTCGGGGGTTGGGCTTGGCCCCTTAGTTCCAGTGAAGGGAACTCTTAAGACGTCAGCATACCAAGACAGTTTGGACAATTTCATGCTCCCAACTTTGTGAAGCAGTGCACAAAGCAAGGTCCATAAAGACATGGATGAGTGAGTTTGGGGTGGAGGAACTTGACTGTCCTGACCTCAACCCGATAGAACACCTTTGGGATGAATTAAAGTGGAGACTGCGAGCCAGGCCTTCCCGTCCACTAGAGCCTGACCTCACAAATGCGCTTCTGGAAGAATAGTAAAACATTTCCATAGACACTCCTAAACCTTATAACGGCCTTCCCAGAAGAGCTGAATCTGTTATAGCTGCAAAGGGTGGGCCAACTCAATATTGAACCCTAAGGACTAAGACTGGGATGCCATTAGAGTGTGTGTGTGTGTACAGGCAGTCCCAATACTTTTGGTAATATAGTGTGTATGTATATGTGTGTGTGTGTGTGTGTGTGTATACATACACACACACACACACACAGTTATGGGTGGCCAAGGCTCATTGATGCATATGTGAAGTGAAGGCTGGTCTGTGTAATCCAATAGAAGAGCTACTGGAACTCAAATTGCTAAAACAAAAGTTAATTCTGGGTCTTCTAGAAACAAACAGAGCATCAGAGTTTGTGTATGGGGCTGCGCAGACATCCTGACCCGTGTCCACAGCCAAAAGTGCCTACAATGGTCATGTGAGCATCAGAACTGGGTCACAGAACAATAGAAGGTGGCCTGGTCTGATGAATCACATTTTCATCATGTGCATTGACTGTGTGTGTGTGTGTCACTTACCTGGGGAAGAGGTGACACCAATATCCAATATAAGAAGAATGCAAGCTGACGGAGGCAGTGTGATTTAAGTAGCAGGATCTGCTACTGATAGCTTAGTGACAGACACCACTGCATACCTTCCGAGGTCTAGTGGTATCCAGGCCTCAATGGGCGCAAACTATTTTTAACTGTACTGTTTTTGATAGAATAAGGAAGGTTTAAAATTAATTTATTCATTCCTATTTCCCATTAGGGAGAATTTCTTTTAATTTCCTGAACTGGAAGCATGGGGGGTGGGCTCCCCTCTCTGATAGCTGTCACCTGAACAGGCGTTAATATTAAGGGGTTTCCCTCTCTCCTCCTGTTCAGGTGACAATATGTGGCAGTTAACTTTCCCATAACTTTCTGTCTCTGTGACAGTGTTCACCAGGACAAACAGAAAAGGGAATTGACCCAGAGGGATCATATAGGACAATAAAAAGGGGACAGGGGATCTAACCCTTCTACCCTCTATTCCACACTTAAAGGGGAAGTAGGGCCAAAGCTCTTTTTGGATGTACTTCTAGGGATCATAGGAGTGCAGCTCATTCTTGAAAACCACCCAGATTGCAAAGTCCAGGAATCAAAATAGAGAAACGGATATCGCCGCTGCAGGCAGGTCAAATGAAGGTAAAAGCCTCTCCTCCAGATTAGAAGCCCCAGGTGCTGGCAATGCATGTAACAATGCAAATGGGAAGAAATTCGGGACAGCCGCACTCCCAAAAAAGTTTTTGCCTTTATTCAAAAAATGGATTCAAAAATACATGCCCACAGCAAATCAGAATTGACAGAAGAACTGACGCGTTTCACACTAACAGTTCTTAGTCATGACTATGCACTGTGTGAAACGCGTCAGCTCTTCTGTCCATTCTGATCTGCTGTGGCATGTATTTTTGAATCCTTTTTTTGTCTTTATTTAAAAAAAAAAAACTTTATTTGGAGTGCGGCTGTCCAGAATTTCTTCCCATTTGCAGATGCCCGGACTGGCTCAGCCTCTTGTGGTTACCCTGGCCCGGCACTCCAGTGAGTGCTGGAGAGGCAGAGCAGAGAGCCGGTGATTGATAGTCGCCACTCTCTGCTCATTGAAGACCAAGAACCGAGCAATCCGCAGTCTTTGAGATGGCGAGAAACAAATGATTGATCATTGTATATGGACTAAGGGGAATGTTGGGGGAAGGGCAAGTTTTCGCAAATTTTATAGGTTATCACTGAAGGTACCTATAGTTGATCATGTACCCTGTTGGGTTTTGTTGCTGTAACTGACATGCATGTCTGTAAATTGGTAGGGAAAGGACTGGGAAAGGGTAATAGCCTAAGAAAAGCCATTTAAAAAGAGGTTACCCGTAGCAACAAATAATGATCTTCACCAAAGTATGATACAACTTAAATTCTAGTATCAAAAACATTGGAAAGTGCAGTTATTTAGAACTTGATGACACAAAAAATAGAATCATTTAAAAACATGAATCATCATGGACATAAATAACTAACAGGACTAACTTGTTACAAAACATAAACCCAGCACCAGTCCGGATGTAAATGGTTCAGCCACAGGTTATAGGCACACCATCCAATATGGTTCATGAATTATTTGGCAAAATTGTTGAAAGAAGGAAAGTATATGCATCAAATAACTTGGTTTGATAACCCCTTCTTTAGCTGAGCCAATGGGTGCTTTTACTAGTGGCCGAACCCAGTGCGTGAGAGGGAGAGAAAGAAAGAGCTGTCTGGATTGGCCAAAAATTATATTAGGATATCCTGGTTGGTTAATATCAAAGTAGGGACCATAGGCATGCGTTGTTTAGATTGTTATTGGTTAGTATTCCTGAAAGCGCTATAATGAGCTGGAAATAGTGAGGCTATTCAAATAAAAGGTCATAAACATTGCATGGAGGCTGTCCTAGCTATGAGTATCCTATTGGATCCATAGGTATCCAGTAATCATAAATAACCTTTTGTGTCATCAAGTTCTAAATAACTGCACTTTCCAATGTTTTTGATACTAGAATAAATTTAAGTTGTATCATACTTTGATGAAGATCATTATTTGTTGCTACGGGTAACCTCTTTTTAAATAGTCTTTTCTTAGGCTATTTCCCTTTTCCAGTCCTTTCCCTACCAATTTACAGAGATTGATCATTGTAGACGGAAGTCACAACCTCTCCCCTCCCCACCCTCCTTTCCGGTAAATGAAAACTGCTCCAGGTGAGTGAGTCCAGGTGTGGCTAGGTGAGGTGCACGCCCCGGCTCGCCTGCCACAATTAGCCAGAAATTAGCTAGATATAGACGATGGCTGCACTCCAAAATGAAGAAAGTCCATTTATTGAAAATAGTAAGGTGTAAAATCGCACATCACAGGTACTACAACATACAGGGATATACAGGGAGTGCAGAATTATTAGGCAAGTTGTATTTTTGAGGATTAATTGTATTATTGAACAACAACCATGTTCTCAATGAACCCAAAAAACTCATTAATATCAAAGCTGAATATTTTTGGAAGTAGTTTTTAGTTTGTTTTTAGTTTTAGCTATTTTCGGGGGATATCTGTGTGTGCAGGTGACTATTACTGTGCATAATTATTAGGCAACTTAACAAAAAAAAATATATACCCATTTCAATTATTTATTTTTACCAGTGAAACCAATATAACATCTCAACATTCACAAATATACATTTCTGACATTCAAAAACAAAACAAAAATAAATCAGTGACCAATATAGCCACCTTTCTTTGCATGGACACTCAAAAGCCTGCCATCCATGGATTCTGTCAGTGTTTTGATCTGTTCACCATCAACATTGCGTGCAGCAGCAACCACAGCCTCCCAGACACTGTTCAGAGAGGTGTACTGTTTTCCCTCCTTGTAAATCTCACATTTGATGATGGACCACAGGTTCTCAATGGGGTTCAGATCAGGTGAACAAGGAGGCCATGTCATTAGTTTTTCTTCTTTTATACCCTTTCTTGCCAGCCACGCTGTGGAGTACTTGGACGCGTGTGATGGAGCATTGTCCTGCATGAAAATCATGTTTTTCTTGAAGGATGGTGACTTCTTCCTGTACCACTGCTTGAAGAAGGTGTCTTCCAGAAACTGGCAGTAGGACTGGGAGTTGAGCTTGACTCCATCCTCAACCCGAAAAGGCCCCACAAGCTCATCTTTGATGATACCAGCCCAAACCAGTACTCCACCACCACCTTGCTGGCGTCTGAGTCGGACTGGAGCTCTCTGCCCTTTACCAATCCAGCCACGGGCTCTTCCATCTGGCCCATCAAGACTCGCTCTCATTTCAGCAGTCCATAAAACCTTAGAAAAATCAGTCTTGAGATATTTCTTGGCCCAGTCTTGACGTTTCAGCTTGTGTGTCTTGTTCAGTGGTGGTCGTCTTTCAGCCTTTCTTACCTTGGCCATGTCTCTGAGTATTGCACACCTTGTGCTTTTGGGCACTCCAGTGATGTTGCAGCTCTAAAAATGGCCAAACTGGTGGCAAGTGGCATCTTGGCAGCTGCACGCTTGACTTTTCTCAGTTCATGGGCAGTTATTTTGCGCCTTGGTTTTTCCACACGCTTCTTGCGACCCTGTTGACTATTTTGAATGAAACGCTTGATTGTTCGATGATCACGCTTCAGAAGCTTTGCAATTTTAAGAGTGCTGCATCCCTCTGCAAGATAGCTCACTATTTTTTACTTTTCTGAGCCTGTCAAGTCCTTCTTTTCACCCATTTTGCCAAAGGAAAGGAAGTTGCCTAATAATTATGCACACCTGATATAGGGTGTTGATGTCATTAGACCACACCCCTTCTCATTACAGAGATGTACATCACCTAATATGCTTAATTGGTAGTAGGCTTTCGAGCCTATACAGCTTGGAGTAAGACAACATGCATAAAGAGGATGATGTGGTCAAAATACTAATTTGCCTAATAATTCTGCACTCCCTGTACAATGTAATACTGACATATAATAACACACATAGGTTGGACTTGTCTTTTTTTTCAACCTCACCTACTATGTAACATCAGAGGGTGACAATGGTTGACGCGTTTCAAACAGCTAACTATGCGTACTCATAACCCCTAACTTTTACAGCTGCAAAAATAAGTGTTGTAAAATGGTAGCTTGTTGTAAACTGTAACATGAAAAACGTTATCGGCTAACATGACCAACCTTCTTCTGGAGATGACTGCTTGCCTGAATCTGGTCTCAGTATTTTGAGTGGCTGTTCCAAATATGTAGAAGTTTCTAACTAATGTTGCTGGGTATATGCTAGTTGTGAATCAACAAAGATACTGAACCAGTGTGACAGCAAGGCGCATAATTTTTTTCATCCTTTTATCTGTACTTTTTGTAGACGCTAATAGATGTAAAAACAGAGGACCTCAGCATAGCGGTGGCCATGCCGCTCAAAAAGACCGAAATGCTGCAGGATACACTTCAAGGGCTTCTGGACCGCCGGGAAGAGGAGCGTCAGTCCAAGGAGCTTCTACAGCTGTATCTGGAGGCTGTGGGGAAGGATGATGTAGATGGCACCCGGCTTCCAGGTGAGCGGATGGAGCAGATAATACCACATGGTGCTCAAAATATAACCTCTTGCCGCTAAAATAACGCATGTGTGCAAGTGGCAAGGTGGATGGGTTTTAATGCCTACATGCTGCACATATGCGTCCATGAGTGGCGGAGCTTTCTCTGCTAAAAGTGTGCTTACTACACACTCCCAGCCTAGTCAACGAGCTGTCAAAGTCCTCTTTGTTTTCAATAAATTTTTATTGATTTTTTTTTTTTTTCTTAATTGCAATTTTTTTTACAATAAAACAAGATTCTATTACATTATATACCTATTCCTGCTCAATGTATAGAATCTGATCAATCACCTTTATCAAAAATTCCTTATATGTCTCCATATATTCTACTATGTTACATTCCCATTCCTTTCACACCGTCAACCATAAAAAAAAAAAAAAGAACCCTAACCCCTCTATTCTCTTCCTTTCCTTATACTCATTTTATGTTTACTTTATATTAACCCTTCTCGTTCTTCCTATTTTTCTACTTATAAATATTCTGTTTGGGAGGCGAAAAATTCATCCAATTTTTGCCATAATTCTGGCATTTGACTATTTATGTATCCTTCTTCTCTTATCTGTCTCTCAATATATTGTATTTCGTTCACTTCACATATCCAATCTACTATACTTGGGCTTTTATTTTCTCTCCAGTTGCGGGCTATTATTATTCTAGCTGCTAATGTCATATGATGAAAAATGTCCTTAAGGGCCCTTTCACACGGGCCAAGCAGTAATGATCCGCTCCGTGTGTCCGCAAAAGCTCAGCGGGGATCCTCCGTAAAATCCCCGCTGAGCTGGCAGCTGACAGGGCGGTCCCCGCACACTGTGCAGGGACCGCCCTGTCTTTTCTCCACTCCCCTATGGGGGATCGGATGAACACGGACCGTATGTCCTTGTTCATCCGATCCCATCCGGCAGATGTAAGAAAAATAGGATTTTCTTCCGTCCGCAAATGCGGATCTTTGCGGAGATGGACAATTACGGGTGTCAGCGGATGGTCATCCGCTGACACCCGTAATCACATAGGGACCCATGTATGTCCCGTTTTCATCCGCAACAGATGGATGAAAATGCGGACATACGGTCCGTACGTGTGAAAGGGCCCTAATACTCTTTATTGATTCTAACATCAGGGATACAATAAGGTATCTATATTTAGATTCCTCTCTATTCCTGACACTTTTTCATATATTGTTTTCCAGAATTCAGAAGTCCACTTTGGTCCATACCAGCGATCGGGAGTTGTCAGCTTCGGGTCTTTATCACGTGACCACCAATCGGTGGTCACGTGATTGGCCAATCCTTTGCAACCTCCACCTCCTCAAGTGTATAGAATCTATTAAAGGGCTGGCTGGGAAAGGGGTTAAAGAATAGCCCTCAGTTGAGAGGATGGAGCAGACCATACCTGGTGTGCTAAATTAAAATGAAACTACTGTATTGTTTTCGGCAAGTATGCATTTTTTTGAATCAATATTCTCCCCGGAGTGATTTTTGATGTAATGTTTGTGTATTCACCCTAGAAAATGCCCACATGTGATGCTGAGCCTTCATGATTAAAGGGTCTTGCTTGTCTTTAATTTTCATGATGGTTCCTTAAAGTGGAAGTCCGCTGTCGGGTGCTACCCTTATCTGCAGCGGCACCCGGCAGTGTAGCCTTTCGACTTTACGCAGGGAACCCTACTGCGCATGCGTGAGGCCTGCTCCTCTCTCTTACTGGCCTGGCAACAGGGAAAGGAGGGGGAGTAGGGAGCCCCAGCCATGACGTCAATATCCACAGCTGAGGCTCCCAGAAGTTAAAAGGATACCTGTCAAAGATGGGTATCCTCTGTGTGTGTGTGTGTGTGTGTGTGTGTGTGGACGAAAATGCTGTAGATGGCAATAAGAACCTGACAGGGGTTCTAACCTTCCACTCCTCTAACCATGGCTAGAAAAAATGTTTTCCACCCTCACAGATGTTTATCTGTCCCCCTTCCCTTCCTTTAAATGTCTGTCTGTTCTTTCCAAAGGGGCATCACAGAATAAAGCTGAAGCAGATAATGAGGCGGAAGGGGCAAGCCAAAAAACTCAGCTCCCAAGCCAAGTACTTCGAATATTAAAGGACAAGAAAATGCCACATCTCAGCTTATCAAATGAACAGCTGGAAGTGAGTATGGTGTTTGAAAGTGATGATTTGCAGCAAGATCTGGGCAGCACAGAGGACAAACTGACTAATGATGTTACAGCCTGAATGTATAATTATTACAGTAGAACTGTGGCCAGGCTCAATTATATGCATATTTTTTAAGAAAGAACTGGACAGGCAGAGGGTATAGCACTAGTTGTCTGTGGTCTCCCTACAGTTGATCTTTTACCAATTCTGACTTACTCTCTGTGTGGGGGCAACCATATTGGTAGAGGCAGGGCTTTGCTTCCTTATCTCAGAGCCTCCAGCAAAGAGAACATTGAGCAGCACAGTAGTAGTGCAATCTCGCCTAATATCGCCTGAGACTAACCGATCAAAATCACTGTATGCGTCAAGCTCTTCCGATATATGGCTATACGGTTGTAGGCATAAGAGTGCCCTAGACACACTTGCATACCTGGAAGTGCCCTGCTATTTTTTTTTTTTTTGACGCACAAAAGGGTAAGTTTTTCAGGGTTTTGCTTATTGACAAAGTGAGAGTAAACTCCTATCTCTGACTTTTACTTATAGGTAAGCCTGTACTAAGGCTCTGTGGCGGCTGGTGCACCAAATTTTTTGGGGGCGCAAAAAAATGGGGGGGGGATCTATTACAGCCTCACTGTGCCCGTCAATTGTCGCCACTGTGCCCATGAAACGCAGCCACTGTGCCATCAATTGCCGCCAGTTTGCCCCCTCAAATACCGCCAGTATCCCCCACACCCCGCCTGGCACTTACCTTTCTCGGGTCAGCCATCCTCCTCCACGTTCCCTCAAAGTCTTCTCCCACCCTCGATGTCGCTTCAGCCAATTTGGTGACCGGGAACCAGTCCCGGTGAAGCTGATTGGCTGAGACACGTGTCAGTGTTAACCAGGAAACGCACACCCTGTGTGCCCTCTGGTTAACCATTTTGAAGCGGATAAGAGCCCGCTGGCTCTGATAGACACTTCCAAAACACACCCACCACTGTTTTTCAGTTGGCCGGTGCTCAACAGGGGGCAGGCCACCTGAATAGTGGGCGGTAGCGGCGACAATACATAGATTCATGCAATGCATCAATCTATGTATTGTTGAGTGACGATGCAGGAGAGAGGGGGCGGCGCTCCTGTGCCCGCTATGGACGTACCACCACTGCTAAGGCTTACCTATAGGTACTGTAAATCTCTCCTAAACGTGCACCGTTTAGGAGATATTTACTGTACATGCAGCCGGTGACCTCATTGGAGCATGCACTCTGATGGAACGACCACATAGGCCGTTCCATCAGAGTCCAGCCCTGTCTCCCACGCACATGTGTGGGAGTGATGTCGTCATCGCGGATCTGGCCAGTTATGCGGCTGGAGTCCGTGAACCCGGAAGGAAGACCGGGTGAGGATGGGAGTGCCTGCAGCCGTGACAAGGTGGCTTCATTTTCAAGTAAGTTTAACATAATGTGCTAGTGTGCGATGCATACCTTGCAGGTTGGGGACGGGGGACGCACGATTTCAACATTTTCCTTTTTTTTTATTTTTAACATTTGTAGTGCAAAAAAAAAAAAAAACAGTAGATACAATATCACAAAAAGACAGCTCTATTTGTGGGGGAGACAACAATTTTGTTTGGGTACAGTGTCGCATGACCGCGTAGTTGTCATTCAAAACATTCTGAAAATTGCACTGAGCAGGAAAAGGGGGGGAGGGGGTAGTGCCCTGTATAGAAGTGGTTGATATACACTTATTGAAAAAAAAATTATATATATATATATATATATATATATATATATATATATATATATATATATATATATATATATATATATATATATATATATATATATATATTAGATCTCTTTTTATATCCAAAGACATGTAGTGGAATACATGTTGGCTTAAATTTTATGAAGAAATTGGATTTGTTTGGATATGTTTTGAGTAGAATATATATATATATATATATATATATATATATATATATATATATATATATTCATTTGTTTTTGCATAATAAAGAATAAACCCAGTGGTGATCAAATGCCAAAGGAAAAAATCTCTATTTGTGTGTGGGGGGGGAAAAAAAATGATAAAAATCTTCCAGAGATGAAGTGGTTAATCCCAGCCTTTCCTTTCTCCAGGCTGTTTGCGCTCAGGACCCGGGCACCTTATCAGCAGACTTGAACTGCAGTTTGCAGGATGCCCAGCAGATGCAGACGGTGTGCCAGGAACAGCTAGATATGCGTTACGAGCAAGTGCAATGTCTGAACTCTCTGGCAAACAAATCTCAGAACAAGAGGAAACATCTTCCCTGAGGCACTGGGTGGAGGAAACCAGAGCGAGGTCACACGTGAGGTGTAAAGGTCGGGTGTGACACGGCTTATAAAGTGCCAGTTAACCAACATGCCCCTGCAAGACGGGTCACATGATTCCTTATGAACTGCATCCAATGATTTTACAAGCCTGATACATTTAATGTCAGTCAAAGCTTTTAAAGGAAACTTGGACTTGGTAAAATGTGAAGGCTGCCATTGCTAGTCCTCTCCTGAAATGTGCTCAGTGCCTGGTGCTGATCCAAAGGTTTCATTGGTTTCTGAGTCCGTTATTCAGCAACAAGGAGGCAGATTAGGCGTTCTGCCTGGATTTTCGTTAAAACCAGGGAAGCCGAGGCACTTGGCATTTTCAGCTTTCATATTCCCTTATTACAGATTTAATGTAAAGGTTGCGTGTACTTTAAGGATCAATTCACACCATAGAAATGCAATCTGGATGCGTTCCAGGTGCTTTTTTGCATGTGCGTTCCAGGTACGTTTTTAATGCAGTCCAGTGCTTTTTTTTTATTTTATTTTTTTTATTAACTTTAGATGAGGACAAGTGTGTTCCGGTGCGTTTTTGATGCGTTTTACAGCGTTCCAATGCAGGCAAAATTCAGCATGTTCTACTTTTTTTTTTTCTAGGACTGCAAGCACTGGTGTGAACTATGCCATTGAAACCCATATAACCTACTTTCCATGCGTTTTTGATGCAGGAAAAAAAAACGCACTGGACTGCATGTGGTGTGAACTGGCCCTAAGACAATGTCCACTTATCCTTTTTGCCCGTTGCTGAACCTCTCCTAATTCCCTTCCACTGATTTTTTTTTAAACTTTTAGCTTGACTTGATGGCCACAGCCTTCGATGATTGGTTAGATTTTGACTGCGCCTGTGCTCTACAACCCCCATAGGGGTCGATTTACCAAAGGCAAATTTGTCCCACAGCCTAAAGTGGAACTTTAGTCAAATTAAGTTCTCCTCTGCTTGAAGAATAAGGGCCCTTTCACACGTGCATGCGGACGAACGGACCGTTTATTACAAGTCCGTTTACGGACTTGTCTGCAATCCCATAGGGATACATTACGTTAGCGGATGATGCATCCGCTAACGTCCGTAACGATCCGCGTCCGCAAAGTTCCGCTTTTTCAGATGGAAGAAAACCCTATTTTTCTTCCGTCCGGCGGAACGGATCGGATGAATACGGACACACGGTCTGTATTCATCCGATTCCCCATAGGGGAGAGCGGAGGAGAGACAGGGCGGTCTCTGCACTGTGTGCGGGGACCACCCTGTCCGCCGACAGCTCAGCTGGGATTAACGGAGGAATCCTCGCTGAGCCAAACGGGCTAATGGAGCGGATCAATACGGATCCGCTCCGTGTGAAAGAGCCCTAAGTTCACTTTTTAAATAAATGCAAATTTTTTTGTAGGTAAAAAAAAATTGCATTAATTTTTATTTTTGTTGCAGGAGCCTGTAAAGCAGGGATATTCAATTAGCGGACCTCCAGCTGTTGCAGAACTACAAGTCCCTTGAGGCATAGCAGGACTCTGACAGCCACAAGCATGACACCCAGAGGCAGAGGCATGATGGGACTTGTAGTTTTGCAACAGCTGGAGGTCCGCTAATTGCATATCCCTGCTGTAAAGCATTGCAACATCGCTCAGCAGATCTCCTGCAGATCTGTCAATGTATCTGTGTGCCTGTATATCCCGTACGGGCAAGAAGATACACTCATAAGTGAAGTCACAAATGTTATAGGTTCAAAATGACAGTAAATGGCAATCGCATAGCTAAAATTAAAGCCATTTGGCTAAAAGTGAATACAGTACTACCTTGGATTACAAGCATAATTGGTTCCAGAAGAATGCCTGTAATCCAAAGCACTCATATATCAAAGCATGTTTCCCCATAGAAAATAATGGAAACTCAGATAATCCGTTCCACAGCCACTGCTTGTCTATGCAGTACTGCATGTGGCCAGATGCGCAGGGGGGGCGCTGGAGACACTTGAGAACCGAGTGCCTCAGAGCGGCTCTGGTGCCCCTCTGGTTAAATGCAGTACTGTACACCCCAGAGGCTTGAATTCTGCTTGTCTTGCGAGACAATGCTCGCAAAGCGAGTCAATCGTTTTTGTTTTTTTTTAAACGGCTCGTATTGCGAAACGCTTATAAACCACGTTACTCGCAATCTGAGGGTTCCACTGTCCAGAAGAAGAAATCTCCTTTTGAACAAACAATAGTCCATAGTATATGTCACCAATCTAGTTCTAAACATGTAAAGCAATCCTATCCAATCGAGTGAACCTCCACTAACGGAAAGATTGCAAACTCACCGGATTCAATGGCTGCCATTACAGCAGCATGGAAGCCTCAAACACATTATGGAGATTCCCCTGGAAACATCTCATTGGATCACTGTCATCAAAGATTAAAGAAGGGGATTCGGCTGGAAACAAGCTCGCCCAGAGGGAGTCTAAAGCCACGTACACACGATCGGATTTCCATCGGACAAATCCGTGGAATTTTGTGCGAAGGGTGTTGGGCGTGAACTTGGTATGCATACAGACGGCAGAACTTTTTCAGCCAACATACATGAAACGACGTGGTTTTTCAGCTCTTTAGCGCCAACCTTTGGGCAACTTCTGCTAATGTTGTGCTATGGTTAGCATTGGTTCGGAGCATGCCTGTTTGTACTTTGGATTTTTTTTTTTTTATCCAACGGACTTGTGTACACACGATCAGATAATCCGACAAGACACATTTGTTGTCAAAAATTTGAAAGCATGTTATAAAACGTTTGTTGTCGGAAATTGCGACAACAATTGTCTGATGGAGCATACAAACGGTCGGATTATCCAACAAAACCCTTCCATCACACATTTGTTGTCGGAAAATCCGATCGTGTGTACGGGGCTTTATAGTGTTTGGAGGGTTTATTCCAAAGGTTAAAAGCACATAGTAAGAACATAAAAATACAATTAACATAAAAACGCACATAAGGCTGCTGCTGGCGACCCGGAAACGCTCAGCAGGAAGACGTCAATGCCAGTACCATGCCCTATAGCAGTGGTCATCAACCCTGTCCTGCAGGGCCCACTAACAGGCCAGGTTTGCAAGATAATACATCACAGGTGATATAATTTGCTGCTCAGTGATTGCAGTATTCTAGTCTGCATCTCCCCATGGTAATACATAAAGCCTGGCCTGTTAGTGGGCCCCGAGGACAGGGTTGATAACCACTGCCCTATAGGCATGGTAGCTTATTTATTTTTTTCAGCTGGATCTGGTTCTTTATCTTTGACAGTGATCCAATGGGATGTTTCAAGGGGAATCTCCATAATGTGTTTGAGGCTTCCATGCTGCTGTAATGGCAGCCATTGAATCTGGTGAGTTTGCAATCTTTCTGTTTAGTGGCGGTTCACTCGATTGGGTGACATAGACTATGGACTATTATTTGTTCAAAAGGTATTTATTTTTATGGACTATTCACTTTATGACCCCTTTCACACCGAGGCAGTTTTTCAGGTGTTTTAGCAATAAAAAATGGCGCCTGAAATATGCCTCTCAAGCCACCCCAGTCTGAAAGCCTGAGTGCTTTCACACAGGGGCAGTGCGCTTGCACGAAGGGGGGAAAAAAGTGCTGTGAGCAGCATATCTGGGGCAGTGTATGCACCGCCCCTGCCCATTAGAACGAATGGAAACCTCTTCTGAAGCTTCGCTTCATGGGCACTTTTAACCCCTTCTTGGGTGAGGGTTGACAGTGCCCTGCTACCGCCCGAAAAGCGGTGCCAACGTGCCGCTAAAACGAGCGCCGCTTTACCGCTAACACTGGCACCGCCCCAGTGTGAAAGTGGCCTTAGCCAAATGGCTTTCATTTTAGCTATGTGATTTGCTATTTACTGTCATTTCGTTTTACATTTTGTGACTTCACTTATGGGCGCTACACTTTTATGCTATTTAGGAGAGAACGGCGAGCAGCAGTGGGAACATGTTCCATCCTAAAAACCGGTGTAACCTGTTCCCAAGGGGGAACTTATCCTTTTGTCTTAAAGTGCACTTATCCTTTAAAGGGGGTTGTAAAGGTTTGTTTTTAATTTTCTAAATAGGTTCCTTTAAGCTAGTGCATTGTTTGTTCACTTACCTTTTCCTTCAATTTCCCTTCTAAATGTTGTTTTTTTTCTTTGTCTGAATTTCTCACTTCCTGTTCCTCCTCAGTAAGCTGTTCTGGCTGACTAACCACCAGCCATATGATGGGGGCAAGTTACAGGAGGAGAAACAGGAAGTGAGAAATTCAGACAAAGAAAAAAAACATTTTAGAAGGGAAATCGAAGGAAAAGGTTAGTGAACCAACAATGCACAAGCTTAAAGCGGGGATTCACCCTAAAATAGTTTTTTTGCCTAACCTATCTCTAGCCTTAATAAAGGCTTGTAGCGTTGTCAATTTTTTTTTTGTGTACACTTACCTGTCTTCAGCCGCACATCCGTGTATTCTTCCTTGCGGGGAGTGGGCGTGTGTCGCTCCTGTTCCCCGACGGGGTGCTCTGCATAGATGATTGACGTGCGCGTTATCTCCTTCCGAAAATATCCGACAGGGTCTCAGCGCTATACGGCGCCTGCCGTGTAGAGCTGACTGCGCAGGCGCTGTAAAGTGCCGAGTCCCACTCGGATTTTTTCGGAAGCCGATGACGTGCACGTCACTCATCTATGCAGAGCTTAGGAGCGCCTACTCCCCGGGGGAGCGAGAACCCGGAAGCCGGGTGAAAACGACGAAAAAAGGTAAGTAAAGTAGGGGGGAAAAAAAAAATCTAGCATACTGTTGATGTCAGCAGTATGCTGGATAGAACAGTGTTTTTTTTGTTTTGTTTTTTTAGGCTGAACCCCTGCTTTAAAGGAACCTATTAAAAAAACAAACCTTTACAACCCCTTTTAAAATAATTTTGGGTACAGTGTTGCATGATCGAGCAATTACCAGTTAAAGTAGCGCAGTGCAGAATAGCAAAAAAAAAAATGCCCTGGTCATGAGGGAGAGGGGGGGGGGGGGGGCTTACAGAGGACAAGTGGGTTAAAGCCAGAAGATATAACTGATTATTTCTATTGTGAAGGGCACTAATCAAATCACTGGAGAAATTGGGGTTGCCACTTTTTCTTCAAGCCAAACCCGAACACTTTCATTTACATTTTTGTTGGAGGGGGGACACTAGTGACTAGAGGATTGTAATAGATCAGGGACACCTTTGTGGGCCCCGAAGAAAACGGTAATGTAGCGTGCATAGTGCCCCCTCACCCTCCTGTCGGGCCCTGTTCTGAGCCACATTCCTGTCCCAATATTGTGTCTGGGTTTCAGGAGGACTGAAACCCGATCTGTCCGGGTGAATCCTGGACAGGTGGCAACCCTAGGAGAAATGTGTCAGAGCCTAAATTCACACTGCTGCGAATTCAAAATCAAGGTTAAATGCGCGATTTTACCGCGATTTTGGCCGCAATTTAATGTAAATCGCGGCCCGAAATCGCAAAAAGTAGTACAGGAACTACTTTTTGAAATCGCAGATGCGGCGTCGCACTGATTAGGACAGTGCCATTACCGACAATTGCCGCCGATTTGAGATGCGATTTGACATGTCAAATCGTTCCAAATCGTACCCAGTGTGAACCAGGGCATAAACTTGTAAAAACAAGCAGCCCCGCATACATATAGACAAGCCCCGCCCTCTCCTTCCCCCCGCCCATCCCTTGTGAGTCCACACAGCCAATTCTGGAGTTCTGATCCCCAATTCCTTCTTTATTCTTAGTCCTGGTCTGCAGACGCTTTACACTGCACAGTGCATACTGCAGACGGGTTGTAACCAAAGCAATGTTTACAACCTGGGTATGTGATCACAGCTTTCAATACACAGGAAAAGAAAAATCACAAGTTGTGGCTTATAATGACAAAGTTGCTTTTTTCTCCCGGGATTAAGAGCTAAAGTTACAGCTTGGTTGTGTAGAATTCTTCTTTTTTTTACTTTTATTTTTTTCCTACAAATGTGAAAGAAACGAGTGTAAGATGTTTCATAATCATTTTGAACATCTGATTCAAATTTCTCTTTAGATTTACAGGAAGCTCCTCTTCCATAGGGATGAATGGTACCTCATGTAGAATGCACTATACATGCATTTTATACACACTGTAAGAAATGACTTCTCTATTAAAGCGTCATTATCACCGCAGTCCTGGTAATGGCGCTGGTAATGTTATGGTTTACAGACTCTTCAATGCTAAAGTGTTGCCTATTGTATTTTACCTGTAAGCAGATCAGACTGTTGCAGGATTCTATCATTGTGTTGGTGACTCAACGACTCTAAAGGGACTTTTTTCTGGTACAAAATATTCTGCATATTATCTGTTTTGAAGAAGTGTCTCTTAAAATAAATGTTGTTTTACTGTGTGTGTGTGTGTGTGTGTGTGTTATTTTTTTTTTTTTCTATTGTAACTTATCATATTTCACTGGTTCCGGCTGCTTTCACACCTGAGCGATTGTCTGCTAGAAACTCAAACACTGGAGGAGGAAAAAAAATACCGTAGATGGTTCACATCGTCACTCCATGTCACCTGATGCTCAAACAAGTTCTGGAGATTTTTTTTTTTCTGCTCAAATAAAAAAATAAAAATAAAATTAAATAGTAATCTATGAATAAATTAAAAAATAAGTACACAAATGACTAAAAATCATGAATAAGTAAAATAAATTATTATGTAATACATTATTAAATTAACCTTAAAAAAAAATGTATTATTAACAATAATATAACAAACACCCAAATGCGAATAAAAAAAAAATTACTATTTATTATTAATAATAATCATTTATTTTGCTTTGGGGCGTTTATTTCATTTTTTTTATTTTTTTTTTTAAGGGTTAAAGTTTTTTGTTGCTTAGTATTGAATTTATTTATGATTTTTATTTGTGTATTTATTTAAAAATGTTATACATTTATTTCTATATATATATATATATATATATATATATATATATATATATATATATATATATATATATATATATATATATATATATAAACAAATATGTAGAAGAATACATATTGGCCTAAACCAGGGATCCTCAAACTACGGCCCTCCAGCTGTTGTAAATCTATACATCCCATGAGGCATTTACACACACCTTTCCCCGTTCTTCAGCTCCGGGGACCGATTGCGGGACACTGGCGGCGATCGGGTCACGGAGCTTCGGACTGGGTTGCGAGCGCGCTGCCGGCAGCGCGCTCTCAACCCCCTTGGCTGGGCTTAAAGAGACACATACAGGTACGTGATTGTGCCCAGCCGTGCCATTCTGCTGACGTATATCGGCGCGAATGGGTCCTTAAGTGGTTAAAGTAAACCTCAGATGTGAAATATGAACATAGCATATCCTTCTATAGTGTGCACTTGTCTCTATCCAGAGCAATGGGGCGGGGACCCCACAAGGTTTTTTTTTTTTTTTTCAGTGAATTTTGCATTGCGCCTTTACTGCCTGGTTCCCTACTGCGCATGCATACAAAGTGACTTCAAAGCCTCTATAGAAGTCTATGGCAAAGCTTGCTTGAAGCTCCACAAAGCCCCACCAAATGGTCATCAAAGCACCAAGCAAGGGTAAACAATTTTATTTAGTGACAGAAGGTTTGACTGGTGTTCAGAGAGCTTTAACAAAGCCTGTCCGAAGCCTTGTATTAATGTGTGTAACGAGCCCTCACTAGACCGATTTTCTGAATTGGAAGAAGGAAGTTTCCTTATACAGTGGAAACTTTGATTATGAGCCAGGAGAATTATTGTAATCCAAAGCACTTGCATATCAACGCGAGTTTCCCCATAGAAGTAATTGGAAATGAAGATAATTAGTTCCACATTGACTTCTCTTTTATGCAGTACCGCATGTGGCCAGAGGTGGGGGGGGCGCCAGAGAGACTCGGAAATGCTCAGAAACTCGTTCGGAGCTGGTCAGATACACTCGGAGAGGCTCGGAAACACTTGGGAACGTGTTGCAAGACAACATTCGTAAACCGAGTCAGGATTTATTTATTTTTTTAAATGGCTCGTATTCAGAAAAGCTTGTTAACCGCGTTACTCGCAATCAGGGGTATTACTGTATATTTTAAATATCTAGAGGATGCAACATTTTTTGGCTCTTGAAATGTATCATCTATTATCATCTAGGACTATATTATTTGTATTATTTTGTTTCATTTTTACTATCATTCAGGATTTATAAATTGTCAACAGTCTGTGCAATGCATTGCAAAGTAAAAGGACAAAGTACAATTACAAAACAATTCATTGCAGTAGGATTAGCTGAACATAAAAGTGTATTTAAACCCAAGAGCAAAAATTGATAGTATTGCAGCTTACCTGAGATGTGGTGGTTGCGCCGTAGACATCGGGCCCAGGCGCACGGAGCGTGCCATTTTTAACGGCGATCATGACGATAGTGGCGGCACCTGCACGCATGCGCGGGAGTGACTTTATCGCAGCTCCGGCCAGTCACAGCGCCGGAAACCGCGATCCCCGGAAGTCACTCCGGGAGAGATGGCGGCGTCGGAAGAGGCGAACGAGGACCGCTGCGGGGGCTTCGATCTGATGTAAATAATTCATAATGAGCTAGTATGCTATGCATACTAGCTCATTATGTCTTTGTCTTGCAGGTTGAATTTTTTATTAAATTTTTTCCCAAGAGGGTTTACTTCCTCTTTAACGTATTACCATTATTTGGCACTGCTTTACTTCTCAAACCCCAGGCACATTGGGGTTGGGGGCAGGGAGTTGACCTGGAAGGGCGAGTTCCTGAACCTATTCTCTGAGAAAAAAGACCTGATGAATGCTATTATGTTAATAACCGCTACTAAGGAGAAGGGAAATAGTGTCAATAAAACAGTATTCAGCAACTTTTCATGTTTTATTGTCCTAGAGCATTAAATCCCTGTGTTTCCACCAGACGCAGTTCTGTGTGCTTTTTTTCTGCACTAAAAATGCATGCATTGTGTTTTCCATGTATTCCAAGTTCACACCTGTACATGCCCTTAAAGTGAAAACACAAATTCCACCTGGGAGCACGTGGGTTAACTGCACTGTGTGACGCCTATTGGGGCATTCCTGAGATTCTGCCTCGGGGGGCTTTCATACAAAGTGAACAACTTCCTTCTTAGCTTCTACTCTTTCGTTTTTGGGCCTGAGTACAGAGAGAAGATGAAACATTGTGTGGTCTGTGTTCGGGGCAGCAAGGTGAGGCATGAGGTGATAGCGGAGACCTTGCAGGAGTTCATGGAGAAAGGTAAGAGGAATGCGGGTTGTGTGGTTTGTGGAGGAAATAATAAAGTTACATGATAAATCTAAAATGGATACTTTGATTAGTTGTGGGACACTGCTGGGCTTTGATTTGATGGACACTGGGCTTTGATTTGTTGGACACTCTGGGCTTTGATTTGATGGACACTCTGGGCTTTGATTTGATGGAAACTCTGGGCTTTGATTTGATGGACACTCTGGGCTTTGATTTGTTGGACACTCTGGGCTTTGATTTGATGGACACTCTGGGCTTGGATTTGTTGGACACTCTGGGCTTTGATTTGATGGACACTCTGGGCTTTGATTTGTTGGACACTCTGGGCTTTGATTTGATGGACACTCTGGGCTTGGATTTGTTGGACACTCTGGGCTTTGATTTGATGGACACTCTGGGCTTGGATTTGTTGGACACTCTGGGCTTTGATTTGATGGACACTCTGGGCTTTGATTTGTTGGACACTCTGGGCTTTGATTTGATGGACACTCTGGGCTTGGATTTGTTGGACACTCTGGGCTTTGATTTGATGGACACTCTGGGCTTGGATTTGTTGGACACTCTGGGCTTTGATTTGATGGACACTCTGGGCTTTGATTTGATGGACACTCTGGGCTTTGATTTGATGGACACTCTGGGCTTTGATTTGATGGACACTCTGGGCTTTGATTTGATGGACACTGCTGGGCTTTGATTTGATGGACACTGCTGGGCTTTGATTTGATGGACAATCTGGGCTTTGATTTGTTGGGCACTCTGGGCTTTGATTTGATGGACACTCTGGGCTTTGATTTGTTGGACACTCTGGGCTTTGATTTGTTGGACACTCTGGGCTTTGATTTGGTGGACACACTGGGCTTTGATTTGATGGACACTGCTGGGCTTTGATTTGGTGGACACTCTGGGCTTTGATTTGATGGACACGCTGGGCTTTGATTTGATGGACACTCTGGGCTTTGATTTGATGGACACTCTGGGCTTTGATTTGATGGACACTCTGGGCTTTGATTTGTTGGACACTCTGGGCTTTGATTTGTTGGACACTCTGGGCTTTGATTTGATGGACACTCTGGACTTTGATTTGATGGACACTCTGGGCTTTGATTTGATGGACACTCTGGGCTTTGATAAAAAAATTTTTAATAAATCCTTTATTTAAGAGAAAATGACAATGCAAAAATTGGTCAAATCGCCATACAGGTACATCAGACACGTAGAGTACGATATACATGAAACCTTTGACTGTCATTTCTTTTGGTTCACATATTTTAAGAGGAAATATAAGCTCACAAGTGTCCAACGTATAGTAAGGACAAGGGAGGGAAAGGTCCTGGGAGTTTTCCAGTCAGGTTTTATAAGATATGTAAATAGCCTACAACTATAACAAGGGTTTTATTCATCTTTAGTCAGAACTGCAAAGTTTGTTTTAATCTACAAAAACCTCCTACCTGCATAGGCAGATTTCTTTGTAAAAGTGAACTATCCTTTTAAGGCCACGGGGGGTAATTCATTTCAGCAATACACTACTGCTATTTGCTAAGCTGTGTCACGCGATGGGGAATATCGAAAGATATGTACATGACTTTAGAGAGAACGCTTACTGTACACCATACATGCTTTATGTACTCCATGTGTCTTTTAAAGCTCTCCAGGTCTTGAATCTGAACGGCACAAGAGCTTCGGTCTCGTTGGTTTTGGCAAAGGATGGAACCAAGGTGGACAGCAATGACTTCTTCCTCTGCTTGCCCGAGAACACTGAATTTATTGCACTTATAGGAAGCAAAAAGTGGGCGAATACTAAGACAGGTATGTGGCAATACAACATATTTGGAATTGTTGAGCTCTTTAATGCAACACGTCAGCCATGACTATCAAAGTGCTGCACTCCGTAACTACTGAATCTTAACTACTACTGTGTTTCCCCGAAGATCTACCCCGAATATAAGACCTAGCGTTATTTTCCGGGAGAGCTGCAATATAAACCCTACCCCGAATATAAGCCCTAGTTCAAAATGCTTATAGAATCCTATAATCCACTATATTACAGTATTTTATAATGTACAATGTGTGCGTTTCTGTAATATAATTGTGCCAAATACCTGCGGTACAGCGCTCAGCTATTTGGCACAATTCTATTACAGAAACGCACACATTGTACATTATATACTACTGTAATAGAGTGGATTATAGGATTTTACAAGCATTTTAACTCTGTTCACACTGGGGATTCCTGTCAGGCAGCGAGGGAGAGGGGGGGAGAAGACAGCAAATTACATGGTAAGACCTACCCCGAAAATAAGCCCTACCATGTCTTTCGTTGACAAAATTAATATAAGACCCGGGCTTATTTTCGGGAAAACATAGTAGCAGTTCAGAGCTAATTTTGATTGGGTTGTTACATTATGTGAATTGCTCTCTGCATAGATGCCAACTGTGCCAGATTTCGAGGGACTGTCCCTCATTTGTCCCTCATTTTGGTCTGATCTATATAGTTGTATATAAAATGCATTATTTATCTTTCAAAAAGTGTTTCCCACTCTTTCCTTCTCTTACTTCCTGTCCATTTAGGCACCACAGGAAGTGAGAGGAAATCTCTCCAAAGTGAGGCAAACCTTCACTTATGCCGCGTACACACGATCTAAATTTCTGACAAAAAAATGTTGGATGTGAGTTTTTGGTCGGAAATTCCGATCATGTGTAGGCCCCATCGGACATTTCCGACAGCAAAAATTTGAGAGCTGGCTCTCAAATTTTCCGACGGCAAAAGTTCTTGTCGGAAATTCCGATCGTCTGTATGCAATTCCCACGCACAAAAATCCTACGCATGTTCGGAATCATTGAACTTCATTTTTCTCGGCTCGTCATAGATTTGTACGTCACCGCTTTCTTGACGTTCGGGAAGTTCCGACAACATTTGTGTGATCGTGTGTATGCAACACAAGTTTGAGCCAAAATTCAGTCGGAAAAAAATCCACGGTTTTGTTGTCGGAAATTCCGATCGTGTGTACGCGGCATTAGACAGCTGTCCTCATTGGAAGATCTCCACTCTATTTCTGTGTTGCTGACAACTCAAAATAACGGAAAATACTTAGCGGAATTTTTATTTTTGGACACCAATACATGGCAGCATACATGTAATAGTGAATATAAGTATAGGGGGCGCTCACGAGCCAAATGGAAATACTATTGAGCAAATAGTGAATAAACAAATTTATAAGAAAGAAGCACACTAGAGTACTCTAAATAAAATGAAATGTGACACAAAAAACACAAATCAGTGTGACTTGAGTGAAAACACTGGATAAAGCAAAACTGACATAATAATGAAATCGCAAAGGTGTGATATCAATCAAAGCCCTAGCAAGATGTGATTCTTCTGTGCTGAAAAATCTTCTGTAAACAAATGATAGTGCGTAATCCTTCACCAGCTGAGCAAATTACACCCAAAGTGATCCTAAGGTGGGTTCTGCTTACCAGATAATAATGACCCCTTTAGTTAAAAAGCAGGTCAAACAGGCTTGGCGAGGCGAAACTTGCTAGTAATGGAGACTGTAGAAGCAAATAAGGAAACCCCTTCCTCCGACAGAGATCATGGATGAGATATGTAAAATATATATATAGAAGGAACTAAGGATGTTCTGACACCACTTTTTTTTAAAAAAACTTTTTTTTTTTAAGCACTCACCGATACCGATTACCGATTCTTTTTTTTAATGTCATGTGACAGTGGCACGTGTCTATTTTTTTTTTTTACAATTTTATTTTTTTACTATTTTTTGTTATGTTTTTTTTACAATGCTTTCTTTTCTTTATTTTTTTTTGTGGGGGGGGGGGGTGGATTGTGTCAGTGTGTTTTTTTATTTTTATTATTTTTCACAATTAAATTTTTTTTACTATTTATTGCATTTTTTTTTCTTTTCTTTTAGCCCTGTTGGGGGGCTTTGGTGAGATTTCATGGGTCTTACCAGACCCCTGACATCTCCCCTTTGAGACAGGGAAAGAGACTAAGGACACAGATTCCCCAGTTCCTTTCTCTGCAGCCTCAGCTGCACTGAAAATGAATGAACAGGAGACAGAGGCTCCTCTCCATTCATAAACTGAAGCATCGTAAACACAAGTTCCGATGTTTCAGTTATGTGAATGGACAGAGTCAGAGACAGTCAGTTTACCGGCTCCTTCCTACCTCCGCTCTCCATCCTGACAGATCGAGGACAGAGGGAGTGGAGGAGGACATGGAGGGGGACACGGAGCGCGGAGGGGGAGAGCAGCAGCACGGAGGGGGACACGGAGCGTGGAGGGGGAGAGCAGCAGCATGGAGGGGGACACGGAGCGCGGAGGGGGAGAGCAGCAGCATGGAGGGGGACACGGAGCGCGGAGGGGAGAGCAGCAGCACGGAGGGGGACACGGAGCGCAGTGGGGGAGAGCAGCAGCACGGAGGGGGACACAGAATGCGGAGGGGGAGAGTAGCAGCACGGAGGGGGACACTGAGTGCGGAGGGGGTGAGCAGCAGCACGGAGTGGGACATGGAGCGCGGAGGGGGAGAGCAGCGGCACGGAGCGTGGAGGGGGAGAGCAGCGGCACGGAGCGTGGAGGGGGAGAGCAGCAGCACGGAGGGGGACACGGAGCACGGAGGGGGACACGGAGCGCGGAGGGGGAGAGCAGCAGCACAGAGGGGGACAGGGAGCGTGGAGGGGGAGAGTAGCGACACGGAGCGCGGAGGGGGAGAGCAGCGGCACGGAGCGTGGAGGGGGAGAGCAGCGGCACGGAGCGTGGAGGGGGAGAGCAGCAGCACGGAGGGGGACACGGAGCACGGAGGGGGACACGGAGCGCGGAGGGGGAGAGCAGCAGCACAGAGGGGGACAGGGAGCGTGGAGGGGGAGAGTAGCGACACGGAGCGCAGGGGGGAAGAGAGGCAGCACGGAGGGGGACACGGAGCACGGAGGGGGACACGGAGCGCGGAGGGGGAGAGCAGCAGCACAGAGGGGGACACGGAGCGCAGAGGGGGAGAGCAGCAGCACGGAGGGGGACACGAGACATGGAGTGCAGAGGAGGACAGCAGCAGCACGGAGGGGGGGACCGGAGGAGGATACAGGGACAGTCAGCGGTGATCGGTGCGGTTTTGTGGGGAGTTACAAGCACTATTCACCACTGTTTAAATTTGAAAAGGGAGGGAGGGGGGGTCTGGGGAGAAGCTGTCAGGCTGTATTGAAATCTATACAGGGAGATCAGTGCTTGTAACTCCCCCCGATCATCCCTGACTGTCCAGGTATTGGGTGAAGCATACTAGTATCGTTATTGGGACAACCCTAGAAGGAACCAAATTGTGCAATCCTGTTTATTTAAAAAGCAATAAAAAGCCTGTTTGACCTGCTTTTTATTAGGGGTCATTATTATCTGGTAAGCAGAACCCACCTACGAATCACTTTGGGTGTAATTTGCTCATCTGCTTAAGGATTACTCACTATCGTTTGTTTACAGAAGATTTTTCAGCACAGAAGCATCACATCTTGCTAGGAATTTGATTGATATCAAACCTTTGCGATTTAATTATTGTTTCAGTTTTGCTTTATCCAGTGTTTTCACTAAAGATACATTGATTTGTGTTTTTTGTGTCACATTTCACTTAATTTAGAGTACTCTAGTGTGCTTCTTTATTATATATTTTTGTATTCACTATTTGCTCAATAGTATTTCTATTTGGCTCGTGAGCGCCCCCTATACTTATATTCACTATTACCTATACTAGCACGTTTACCATAGTCAGGGGTAGCAGCTGTTTTATATAATTAATTATTTGTGTAGTTCACAATAATTTCTACACATTTTTTTTGTGGCGCAAGGTACTTAAATATTTTTATAGCATACATGTAATATAGCTCCACCCCTATATCCACCCACAGGACCTGTTTAAATCTGGTAAGGGAAAGCTAGAGCAACCTCCCCCCATTCCCTGTAAAAATAACAAGATCAAAAAGGAAGGGCATCAGGAAAGAAAAATTAGACCCCTTTCACACTGAGGCGCTTTGCAGGTGCTATAACGTTAAAAATAGCGCCCTGAAAGAGCCGCTTCTCACACTCCAGTGTGAAAGCCCTGAGGGCTTTCACACTAGATCGGTGCGCAGGCAGGACAGTAAAAAAAGTCCTGCTATCAGCATCTTTGGAGGGGTGAAGGAGCGGTGTTTATACCCCTCCTCCACCGCTCCTGCCTATTGAAATGAATGGGCTGCAGGGGCGCTTTGCGAGTGGTTTTAATCTTTTTTTGGCCGCTACGGGGAGTAAAAGCACCCCGCTAGCGGCCAAATAGCGCCTAAAAATTGACGGTAACGCACCACTAAAAATAGCGGCGCTTTACCCTCAACGCATGCACCGCCCCAGTGTGAAAGAGGCTTTAAAAGAGTATTTTTTCATCTTTCCATCTATTAAATCTTCTGCCCTTTGATTGACAGCAGCGGAAGCCAATGGCTGCTCTGCTAACAATCTATCCAATCAGGACCTGAGACATCGGCTGGAGGGGGTGTGCTCGTCCCCGGCGCAAGAACGGTTTGGCTGAGGTGAGTAAAAGGGGGCTCTGGGTGGCTGGTGCTCTACAAAAGGTTTTGCACCTTAATGCATGGAATGCATTGAGGTGAAAATGCATTGAGGTGAAAAATTGCAACCCCTTTATTGGCACTGCCGCATGTCTGCTAAAGTGCAGCGCTTTTCTCTGCATGTCGGGAAAGCATGCAATTTTTGTGCACGTTCCTGACATGCAATGGTCTGAACCTAGCTATAAAGTGTATCTCTAGGCAAACCTGTTTTTTAGTTTTAGATAGAATGGAGAAAGGTTAGACCCCCTGTCAGGTTTATACTGATTTCTGCATCATAGCTGGGGAAATTCTCCCTCTCGTTTACTCTTGGTAATCGTCGTCACCAAGACAGACAATGAAGGAAAATCCAACATTTTAGAATTGTTCCCCAAAACAGGAGATGAGGGGTAATCTTCCAATGGGGGCGCAATTTTTTCCAGGCGATAGTTGTCTAATGCCGCGTACACGCGGTCGAAATTTCCGACAAGAAATGTTCCATGTGAGCTTTTGTCCGGAAATTCCGACCGTGTGTAGGCCCCATCGGACATTTTCTGACGAAATTTCCGACAGAAAAAATTTGAGGGCTGGTTCTCAAATTTTCCAACGGCAAAAGTTCTTGTCGGAAATTCCGATCGTCTGTATGCAACTCCGATGCACAAACATCCTAGGCATGTTCGGAATCACTGAACTTCATTTTTCTCGGCTCTTTGTAGCGTTGTACGTCACCGCGTTCTTGACATTCGGAATTTCCAACAACATTTGTGTGACCGTGTGTATGCAAGACAAGTTTGAGCCAAAATTACGTCTGAAAAAAAAATCCACTTTTTTTTTGTTGTCGGGAATTCCGATCATTCATACGCGGCATAAGAGACCATTTTCATTTTTGCGGTGTGTTAACGTGTGTTAAAAGGCTTTGCATTAACCTCCCTAGCGGTATGATTATTTCCGATTTTAGGTGCTGAAAGCGGTACCATTATTTGCAAGGAAATTTGGCGTTTTATACTGTAGGCCTGTAATTTTTTAGGAATAACTCACTTAAATCTGACCAAACAAGAGTCTAATAGGCATCCCGGGTATGACATTTTTTTAAAAACGAAATTATAAATTATAATATAATTAATAATTATAAATAATTCTAACAAATAATAATATAATTATAATAAAAATTATTCAATAATGTAATCAACTCAACTCAACTTTTTTATGACGAATTCCCCCACAAATCGCTATCGCACAATTCTGCAAGTGATTATAATTTTTTATCGCTGTTTTCTAGCTGCTCTAAAACCATTTTTGACATAAAGGGACACTTTTGGTTGCTATGGACAATCTACAGTTTCCAGGCAGAAAGAACAGTTTTTATATAAAAGTACATGTAGGACACTGGGCAGACCACTAGGGACAAGGGGGGTGTGTATTTTTTACATACAGTACTGTAATCTATAAGATTGCATACAGATTGAAAGTGTTGTTAAGTTTGACCTCAAATTATATGTTTTTTGGTAAATCTAAAAGAAAATTGTAGAAGAAAATTGAACATGTATGGCCAGCCTAAGGCAGTCCTTTGAACACAATGGGCTGCCAACGCCTTAAAGCCGAGGTCCACACAAAAATGGAACCTCCGCTTTTCGGAACCCCCCCCCCCATCTGGTGTCACATTTGGCACCTTTCAGGGGGGAGAGGGGTGCAGATACCTGTATAATACAGGTATTTGCAACCACTTTCGGGCATAGACTCCCGCGGGGGTCATGCTCCTTCCTGCCCCCTCGCTGTCTTCTGGGAAACACATAGGTCCCAGAAGACAGCGGGGACCAGTTAGGACGCGCAACGCGACTCGCACATGCACAGAAGGGAACCGGGAAGTGAAGCTGCAACGCTTCACTTCCTGATTCCCTCACCGAGGATGGTGGCGGGGGCAGCTGAGAGCTGAGCGATTGATCGGCTTTGGCTGCCGACATCGCGGGCACCCTGGACAGGTAAGTGTCTGTTAATTAAAAGTCAGCAGCTGCAGTATTGGTAGCTGCTGGCTTTTAATATTTTTTTTTTTTTTAGGCGGAGCTCCGCTTTAAAACGTCCCAACGCACCATAATCGTATAGTAGAATAGTATGTTTTTGAAAGGCATTGCTGTGCTTTCTTTAGATGGAGGGACTAGTTGGATGGAGCAGGAATCAACAGAAGACATGAGCAGTACAGAGCTTCCAGTGGCAGAGAAGTTCATGGAGAACTATCCCAGCATCATCCTATATTCCACACCTGATAGTACGGTAAGTTTGAAGTGCACCTGTGCCTAGACCAGACCATGCACATTAAATCACCTTGATTGGTGGGAGCAAGCTTTTTGCCGTAATCTACAAGTATGTACAACAGATTATGTCCTCCTTCTGTGCACTCTGTGTGCATCCCTCCTGAACTCTGCACTCTGTGTGCATCTTTCCTGAACTCTGCACTCTGTGTGCATCCCTCCTGAACTCTGCACTCTGTGTGCATCCCTCCTGAACTCTGCACTCTGTGTGCATCCCTCCTGAACTCTGCACTCTGTGTGCATCTTTCCTGAACTCTGTGTGCATCCCTCCTGAACTCTTCACTCTGTGTGTATCCCTCCTGAACTCTGCACTGTGTGCATCTTTCCTGAACTCTTCACTCTGTGTGCATCCCTCCTGAACTCTGCACTCTGTGTGCATCCCTCCTGAACTCTTCACTCTGTGTGCATCCCTCCTGAACTCTGCACTCTGTGTGCATCCCTCCTGAACTCTGCACTCTGTGTGCATCCCTCCTGAACTCTTCACTCTGTGTGCATCCCTCCTGAACTCTGCACTCTGTGTGCATCCCTCCTGAACTCTGCACTCTGTGTGCATCTTTCCTGAACTCTGCACTGTGTGCATCTTTCCTGAACTCTGCACTCTGTGTGCATCTTTCCTGAACTCTGCACTCTGTGTGCATCCCTCCTGAACTCTTCACTCTGTGTGCATCCCTCCTGAACTCTGTACTCTGTGTGCATCCCTCCTGAACTCTGTACTCTGTGTGCATCTCTCCTGAACTCTGCACTATGTGTGCATCTCTCCTGAACTCTGCACTATGTGTGCATCTCTCCTGAACTCTGCACTCTGTGTGCATCCCTCCTGAACTCTGCACTCTGTGTGCATCCCTCCTGAACTCTTCACTCTTTGTGCATCCCTCCTGAACTCTTCACTCTGTGTGCATCCCTCCTGAACTCTGCACTCTGTGTGCATCCCTCCTGAACTCTGCACTCTGTGTGCATCCCTCCTGAACTCTTCACTCTGTGTGCATCCCTCCTGAACTCTGTGTGCATCCCTCCTGAACTCTTCACTCTGTGTGCATCCCTCCTGAACTCTTCACTCTGTGTGCATCCCTCCTGAACTCTTCACTCTGTGTGCATCCCTCCTGAACTCTTCACTCTGTGTGCATCCCTCCTGAACTCTTCACTCTGTGTGCATCCCTCCTGAACTCTTCACTCTGTGTGCATCCCTCCTGAACTCTTCACTCTGTGTGCATCCCTCCTGAACTCTTCACTCTGTGTGCATCCCTCCTGAACTCTTCACTCTGTGTGCATCCCTCCTGAACTCTGTACTATGTGTGCATCCCTCCTGAACTCTGCAACCTGTATGTAATGCAATGCTGGCATTTAATGCCCCTTTAAGACCCTCATACTGTTTGTTAGGTATGTGTGGGGGCAGAGGTTTTGGGGGGGGGGGGGGGTGGGTTCGTGGTTGAGTTCCAGCACCTATTGTTTGAGAAACAAAGCCCTGGTAATATAACACTTGCCGGAGTTCCACTTTAACACAACAATCATACAGTAACTTTGCTTTTCCATTAGGCACATTAGATTCCTCTTAGTGATTAGAGTCATGTTAATGATCACTCATATTATTGATTAGGGTCACATTAATGATCAGAGTCACTTTTCTAGGATTTGTGCACAAACAATGCAAAGACATCTCCACCGGACCTGAATGGGAATGTGCAGAATGTCCAGCCATCGTGTCAGGAGCAACAAGGGACGCTTAGAGAACAAAGGCACACCATGAGTTTGTTATCCAGTATATATCACGTTGCAAAAGAAAAGCTCAGTCCAAAACTGCAGAGGAAAAAGCAAGTTAAAGAAGAGCTCCGGGGAAAACTACAAACTCCTAATATCTAGACCGTAAGAAGTAAACATTTACTGGAAACCACTACGCTTATTTTTGTACTTTTGCTGACTTTTTTTTATTACCTATATTCCCCTTTTTATGTTTTTTTATCCTTTGCCAATATTTCTGTTCAGGCGGAAAGCTGGAGAGCCTGCAGTGGAATGTATAATGGGAGATGATAGTAGACTTCATTGAACACTGTAAAAAATAAAAAGGTACTGCTGTGCAGATTTGTTTTCTTTTTTAGAATTTGTTTCCTTTATTTCCACCTATTGATATGGCCAGTAACACGCCTCCTGTCCTAGGGTGTCTGCATTCTGGATGGAGGAGCAAAGGAGACACCTTTGCATAGTAGCATTGTCAGTCAGGAGAAATCGTATTGGACGGACTAGCAGATTAAGTATTTGACTAACAAATTAAAGGGGTTGTAAAGGAATTTTTTTTTTTTCATAATAAGCATCCTTTACCTGCAGACATTCCTCTTTTCACTTCCTCATTGCTCGTTTTTGCTCAGAAGTTGCTCTATTTCTTCTCTGTTCTGTTCACTTCCTGCTTGTCTGATTGTTACTGACCACCGTGACGGGAGGGTTTACTGTGGTGGTCAGTGATGTGCTCGCCCCCTCCTGGGAACTACATCTCTGTGGCAGGACGCTCTCAACGTGTTAGAGACTTCAAGGAGGTGTGAATTACTGGGTGTGCCGCAATTCATACTGGGAAATGTAGTTCTTACATGAACGTGCGCCGCAAACCAGGAAGTGAATGAGAGAACAGAAACTAGAATGCCGGAGGTGATATAGATGAAGGAATTTAATAGATATTTACTCGTTTTTTAACAGAATCATTACACTATTCTGTCTGTCTACCTTGCAGACATTAATTTTAGGCAAAAAAAAAAAAAATCCTTTACAACTCCTTTAAAGCCGAACTCAAGCTAACACTTTGTAAGCAGTTACAGCAAACCGTTTTTTTTTTTTCTTTTGGAATAAAGGTTTTACATAAATTAATAAAACGTGATCAATGTAAGCACCCCAGCCAGTGATAATCGTTTTTTCTCAACCCTCTGACTCAGTGTTAGCCAGCTTTGTTGTTATTGGGGGAGACCAATTGTGGCCCTTGATGTCACCACATAAAATTAAGTAAATATACAGTCTTAAAAACAGCAGACACACAACAGGATATAGTCATAGACTATGGACATTATACAAGATACTATGGACATTATACAAGAGATGGTCAGAGACTGCAGACATGATACAAGAGATGGTCAGAGACTGCAGACATGATACAAGAGATGGTCAGAGACTGCAGACATGATACAAGAGATGGTCAGAGACTGTAGACATGACATTTGCACTCTCCTTGTGTTGTGATCATGCAATAAATCATCCGTTTAGACCAGTGGTACTCAACCTTTCCAGTGCCGTGACCCATTGATGAACAGTAAAATTATTTTTGTAGCGTGGGGTTGTCAGGACCCAAGGCAAGACAAGTAATTTGTGCCCCTAACCCAGAGGCGTTGCTAGGGGGGTGCGGGGGGTGCGGTCCGAACTGGGTGACACCCGCTAGAGGGGTGACACCATCCCGTGTTTATTTTATTTTTTTGTTAGCTGACATGCCCAGCCTGCCCTGTACCACCCCAGCCTGCCCTGTACCACCCCAAACAGCCCTGTACCACCCAGCCTGCCCTGTACCACCCAGCCTGCCCTGTACCACCCAGCCTGCCCTGTACCACCACAGCCTGCCCTGTACCACCCCAAACTTTCCCATGCCACCCCAACTTGCTCTGTGCCACCCCAGCCTGCCCTGTACCACCCCAGCCTGCCCTGTACCACCCCAAACAGCCCTGTTCCACCACAGCCTGCCCTGTACCACCCCAGCCTGCCCTGTACCACCCCAAACTTTCCCATGCCACCCCAACTTGCCCTGTACCACCATAACTTGCCCTATACCACCCCAACCTGCCCAATGCCACCCTAACTTGCCCTGTACCACCCCAACCTTCCCCATGCCATCCCAACTTGCCCTATGCCACCCTAACTTGCACTATACCACCCCAACCTGCCCTGTACCACCCTAACTTGCCCTATACCACCCCAACCTGCCCTATGCAACCCTAACTTGCCCTATACCTCCCCAAACTACCCTATATTACCCAACATGCCCTATACCACCTTAACCTGTCCTATACCACCCCACTACACCAACCTGCCACTATACCACTCTATACTACCCTAACCTGCCACTATACTGTCCTATACTATCATTTACAGGGGCTGGTTTGGGGTACGCCCCGTGCCCGTGCGCTGCCTGCTTGGTGCTGGGCAGCCTAGACAGAGGGGGGGGGGGGGTGACACCATGTTTTACCGCACCGGGTGACACCAACCCTAGTGATGCCACTGCCCTAACCCATGGGCATTTAGCGCTCCCTGAGTCCCTTCCACTCGTACAATATAAAAACCCCTTATGATACATTTTAGGATGTACCACTCTCTCTTTGTTCTCCTTTCTTTCCCTGTTATCTCTCTCTATCCTAACTTCTTGTTTTTCACCCTCATCCCTCTCTCTAGCCGTCTTTCTTGTTCTTTCTCTAATGCCACGTACACACGGTCGGAATTTCCGTCGGAAAAACCTTGGATGGTTTTTCCGACGGAATTCCGCTCATGCTTGGCTTGCATACACACGGTCACACAAGTTCTCTGAACTTTCGACCGCCAAGAACGCGGTGACGTACCACACTATGACGAGCCGAGAAAATTAAGTTCAATGCTTCCAAGCATGCCTCGAATTGTTTCCGAGCATGCGTAGGAATTTTGCATGTCGGAATTGCTACAGACGATCAGAATTTCTGATAGGAACTTTTTCCATCGGAAAAATGGAGAACCTGCTCTCAAGCTTTTGTTGGCGGAAATTCCGACAGCAAAAGTCTGATGGAGCCAACACACGGTCGGAATTTCCGACCAAAAGCTCACATCGGACTTTGCTTGTCGGAATTTCCGATCGATTGTGCACGCGGCATTATTCTTTCTCTCCCTTTTTCTTTGTTCCCTTCCCTCTTTCCTCTCCTTTCCATGTATTCTCTATTTTTATTCCTTCTCTTACTCCTTGGTGGGGGGGGGTAAGTGGCAGTGCTGGGGGGGGGGGGAGTTCTGATCAGCCAACTTAGGTGCTCTTAAACAAAGTAATTTTCTGATCTGAGAACTGTAGTGGGGACTTTTAATGGCAACTATAATCAAAGGTCTCCGGCTTCACTGTGTCTCTGACTTTGTGGTGTCTCATAGCAGTGACACCTATGCCAAAATCAGGACATAGGGTCTCCTTCAGCCCCTCCCACTTCACATTCCTCACCAGTCAGCTGACCTCTAGTCTCTGCCCCCCATCCAATACCGTGAACTGAATGGGTGGCTGCGAGGAGGCTAAGTGGGCGGCCGCAAAAAAGGCTGGGAGAGCGGCGCGGACTTCAGGAACAGCCCAGTATTTGGTGACCCCTGGCAAATCATCATTCGACCCCCCAGGTTGAGAACCACTGGTTTAGACGCTATTTACGTTGTTCTATGGTGTATTGTCAGAGACTGTAGACATGATACAAGAGATGGTCAGAGACTATAGACATGATACAAGAGATGGTCAGAGACTATAGACATGATACAAGAGATGGTCAGAGACTGTGGACATGATACAAAAGATGGTCAGAGTATGTGGGCATGATACAAGAGATGATCAGAGACTGTAGACATAATACAAGAGATGGTCAGAGACTGTAGACATGATACAAGAGATGGTCAGAGTCTGTGGGCATGATACAAGAGATGGTCAGAGTCTGTGGGCATGATACAAGAGATGGTCAGAGTCTGTGGGCATGATACAAGAGATGGTCAGAGTCTGTGGGCATGATACAAGAGATGGTCAGAGTCTGTAGACATGATACAAGAGATGGTCAGAGTCTGTAAACATGATACAGTACAAGACATGGCCAGAGACAATCTGCCAATTTGAATGGTTATGACAGACTGCCAAGCAGAAGCAGTGGTTGGCTCTTACTTTATCTGCTATAACAGTGGAGGCAGAATTAACTACATGATAACTACGTGGACATGATACAAAAGATGGTCAGAGTATGTGGGCATGATACAAGAGATGGTCAGAGACTGTAGACATAATACAAGAGATGGTCAGAGTCTGTGGGCATGATACAAGAGATGGTCAGAGTCTGTGGGCATGATACAAGAGATGGTCAGAGTCTGTGGGCATGATACAAGAGATGGTCAGAGTCTGTGGGCATGATACAAGAGATGGTCAGAGTCTGTGGGCATGATACAAGAGATGGTCAGAGTCTGTGGGCATGATACAAGAGATGGTCAGAGTCTGTGGGCATGATACAAGAGATGGTCAGAGTCTGTAGACATGATACAGTACAAGACATGGCCAGAGACAATCTGCCAATTTGAATGGTTATGACAGACTGCCAAGCAGAAGCAGTGGTTGGCTCTTACTTTATCTGCTATAACAGTGGAGGCGGAATTAACTACTGGCTGGGGGAGTCCACTTTGGGACCTTCGGGTGTATTTATAGAAAAATTCACAGAGCTATTCATGACACAAAAGTTTTTAAGATATTTTCTCCCCAGGTGAAATGTTTTTCATTCATAGGCAATAGAATAAATCAGGGAAATAGTGTATTAGGGCCACTTATTCCCGATTCACTTTCTTCGGTATGAATGAAAAACATTCAACCTGAAGGGAAAACAGCCTTATAACATTTGTATTTGCCCAGGACACAAAAAAAAAAAATAGGTCTGCAATATTTAAATACATAAATATACCCTCTTAGTGTCCCATGCTGACCGATCTTCTATTTGCTTCAGACGGGTTTTGCATCCAATAAAAGTCTATGGGAAGAGGGCAACTTCAGGTCGAATGTGCCTATCAAGGAATTCTGAAGGATCTCAGAAGCGTCTCAAACAGATGTCTTCAACACTAACCCAAAGCCCATTGACAAAAGCCTATGGGCCGGATTCAGGTAGGGGCGCGCATTGTTACGGCGGTGCAGCGTATCGTATTTACACTACGCTGCCGTAAGTCAGAGAGGCAAGTGCTGTATTCACAAAGCACTTGCCTCCTAAGTTACGGCGGCGTAGCGTAAATAAGGCCGGCGTAAGCGCGCGTAATTCAAATGAGGATGAGGGGGCGTGTTTTATGTTAATTTTTGGTGACCCGACGTGATTGACGTTTTTCCCGAACGGCGCATGCGCCTTCCGTGGAATTTCCCAGTGTGCATTGCTCCAAAGTACGCCGCAAGGACGTCATTGGTTTGGACGTGAACGTAAATTACGTCCAGCACCATTCACGGACGAGTTACGCAAACGACGTAAAATTTTCAAATTTCGACGCGGGAACGACGGCCATACTTAACATTGGCTACGCCACCTAGGGGGCATGTTTATCTTTACGCGGCGTATCTCTTACGGAAACGGCGTATCTTTACTGCGACGGGCAAGCGTACATTCGTGAATCAGCGTATCTAGTAATTTACATATTCTACGCCGAAATCAATGGAAGCGCCACCTAGCGGCCAGCGGAAATATTGCACCCTAAGATACGATGGCGCAAGCCGTCGTATCTTAGCTAGGTTTAAGTGTATCTCAGTTTGAGCATACACTTAAACTTACGACGGGCTTAGATTCCGAGTTACGTCGGCGTATCTACTGATTCGCCGGCGTAACTCTTTGTGAATCCGGCCTACTATTGTGATGATTTGGGGCCTGAATGGAAAAAGTAGAAAACTCACGGCCATCTCCGATGATGCTCATTGAACCCACTGATGACCACCCAACATTTGGCATAGTTGGCTTTTAACACGACATAGCCTGATGAAGAAATTAGCCATTGGCACCTCTGCGGACATATTTTTGATTTCTCGCGCTTCCTAAGAGGCGCTTTTCACTTTATGGTAACCTGACCATATCTGCCAGCAATGACTCGAGAATTACAACATGTTCATTGATAATAAAACTGATTTATCACTTAATGAAAAGTGAAGCAAATTGCTTGGCCAGGAAGCATGATTCAAACCTTACGCCAGCATCCAGTATTTACCTCTCTTTCTATGGGATTGGAACAAAAACCGCTGAAGCCAGCGAAACTCGGGAGGAAGAGGATTAACCCCTGCCGCTCATAACTCACCCCCTTTAGTGAAACATTACGTTCCCAATGAACTATTAATCAATGGTACAATGTGGGGAGGGAGGCTGGGCTGCGAATGAATTACGATCACAAAGTGATTCATATCTGTGTTCGGATCGGTAGATTACAGTGTAAAAATGTTTAATTAATCCCTAGTTATTGATTGCCCAGGTATAATGCTCTGGTGTTTTAAGGCAGATAATAGCGGATATGAATCTACCGTACGAGCTGACGGCTCCAAGAATAACATTTTCACGGCTGCCAGATGAGTCAGGCTGAACCAGCAATGACCAACGATCTTAAAGAGTATGCAAACCCAACATTTCATTTTCCTGATATGTGCTTGCTGTACCATACACTTGTATGAAAAAGTCTCCTGTTCTCTTTGTATTGCTTCCTTTGTGTGAAATCCTTGGTGTTCCTGACAGTTCTCTGCTTTCCTATTAACAACTGAGCACACTAGACAGGTGAGCACAGTATGGTCAGTTCTCTAGCTGTGCTGAGAACTCAACCTCCTCCCACCTCCTGCACAACCATTTACTTGGAAGTTCAGTGAGCTGCTGTTTCTCCTCCCCCAATGCTCTGACCTCCTTATGCAGCTGAGAATATAGGTCACGTGATCACATTTAAAAATGAAGATGGGGAAAAATAAATAAAAAAAAGGTATTTTATATTTTTTTATATATACACTATATTAACCAAAAGTATTGGGACAACTGCCTTTACACGCACATGAACTTTAATGGCATCCCAGTCTTAGTCCGGTAGTCATTGTGCTGCTTGTTTCTTTTTAACTTATCTCTGTATTGTAAATGTTGAAATTATCCCTAAACAAAATTTATATATATATATATATATATATATATATATACACATACATACACACTTTGGCCCAGATCAAAGGCGCACATTATGCCGCCGTAGAGCAAGCACTGTACGCTACGCCAACGCAGCGCAGAGAGGCAAGCATTGCATTCAGCAAGCCAGTGCTCCCAACGCTGCGCCAGCGTGGCGTGGGTTTCGAAGTCGCACACTGGCGTAGGTTGAAGTGGGCATGACCCCATGCAAATGAGGCGTGACCCCATGCAAATGAGGCGTGACCCCATGGAAATGATAGGACGAGCGCCAGACAGGTACGTATCACGAACTGCGCATGGACGTAAGCACAGCACCCCCATGCGCCTGCTTACAACCACGCCGGCACAACTGCCTAAGCTACGCCGGATCCATGCGTACGCCGTGAACATAACGTACGCCCAGCCAGACACACGTCCAACGCACAATACGCCGGCTTGTGTTCCCTGGTGCAGACCTCTGCATGTCTGTTGCCGGGTTGCACCTCCTTTATGGGGAATAACTTTACGCCGGACGTACAACTTACGCGCATCTCGCGTATCATGCGCGGGGCACGCGCACGTTCATGAATCGCCGTATTTCCCTCATTTGCATGTTTCAATGGGAGCAGCCCCATGTGTCCAGCCTAAATTTGCACCCACCCTACGCCGGCGTGTGCAAGCTACGTCGGCGGGGTGTAGCCTGTTTTCAGGCGCATATTAGTTTGTGGGTCTGGCGCACACATACGCCGGCGCACATTTGCACTTATGTTGGCGTAACGTGTTATAGGTCGGCGTAAGTGCTTTGTGAATCTGGGCCTTTATTACCAAAAGTATTGGAACGCCTGCCTTTACATGCACAGGAACTTTTTTTTTTGTTAACAACAAGCAAAGGTGCTTTATTGTAAAAAAAAAAAAAGGTTAAATACAGCATACCAGTTGACATATTACAGTACACTTCATGCAAAATAGACATATTCACATACTGAAAATAGACGTACTGTACTTTGACCAATATATACAGTAGTTGTTCAGTATTTATGAGAAACAAGTGCAGAGAATAGGATTACCAACAGGCGTATTTCAGGCCCATACGCCACAGTGACCACCTGGAGCTAGCCACCGCACAGGAACTTTAATGGCATCCCAGTCTTAGTCTGTAGGGTTCAATATTGAGTTGGCCCAACCTTTGCAGATAGGTTCAACTCTTCTGTGAAGGCCGTCCACAAGGTTTAGGAGTGTCTATGGGAATGTTTGACCATTCTTCCAGAAGCACATTTGTGAGATCAGGCACTGATGTTGGACAAGAAGGCCTGGCTCGCAGTCTCCACTCTAATTCATCCCAAAGGTGTTCTGTCGGGTTGAGGTCAGGACAGTCAAGTTCCTTCACCCCAAACTCACTCATCCATGTCTTTATGGACCTTGCTTTGTGTACTGGTCCAAATCATTTGGTGGAGGGCGGATTATAGTGTGGGGTTGTATTTTAGGGATTGGCCTTGGCCCCTTAGTTCCAGTGAAGGGAACTCTTAAGGCGCCAGCATACCAAGACATTTTGGACAATTTCATGCTCCCAACTTTGTGGGAACAGTTTGGGGTCTCTTCTTGTTCCAACAAGGTCCATAAAGACATGGATGAGCGAGTTTGGGGTGGAGGAAATTGACGAGCCTTCCCTAGGATTACCCTAACACAGCATGGGTTAAATAAGGTATAGTGGACTGGAAAATCCATTTTACAAACCCGATTCTCCAGTCCCTTTTTCACATGGTGCTCTCCTCTTCTTCCCTATGTTCTGGCAGTGGATTGTCCCTCAGGTATCCTCAGGTCCAGTGCACGCCTATGGGCTCTACATTGCATTGATGATGTCAGGTGACCTGCGATCGCGAGGCCATGGGAATGAAGAGACTGCGGGGACTGTCTTACAGCATGAAGAGAAAGTACGGTAAGTAGTGAAACAGCTTTTTGAGGCTCTCTAGACCTAAACAAGCATTTAACCTTTGCAGTTCGGGGAACTTTCCGGAGTTCAACTTTAATGGCTTATTAAAGAGAGAAGTTTTATTCCTTTTATATATATAGGCTTATGATGTGCTAATTACATGAACTGTGTTTATCCTGAAATTAGGAATTTGTTAAGATCACACTGGATGGAAGCAAGTTTGGAGCAGTCACTGCAGTCTTGGTGGTGTGTTTATAAAAAAAGAAAATAGCATAGTAAATTAGCATCCAGTGAAATTGCTGGTACAACTGTTCCATGCGTATGGGGAGGAAAAATTTTACAAATTTTCTCTCCAGGTTAGATTATCTTAATTCATAAGAATAGCGGGAATTGGGAAAGTACTGCCTTATGGCCACTAGATGGACCTGACAATCGTATTAAATTAGTGTTTACTTCCTATGATTTCCTACAATCCTTAGCTCCATCTAGTGGCCATAATGACATTTTGCCCCATTCACACAGAACTAATGTACTAGATAACTAGAGGAAAATTTGCTAAATATGTGTTTTGCTGCCTTGGAACTAGTATGTATCTGATGAGCCGATGGTAAAGTGGTAGCATCTTTTAAAAGCTTTTCAGGAAGGTTCCTTGCTCGATTTAATCATTCTCTGCTGCCATGCTACAGACATCATTTAGGCATCACTGTAGATGTATAATCTCTCCATTGATGTTATACCAAGGATTGGGCTCGTGATCAGCCCCCGCCAACTCACTGGAAAAACCTGTATGCCCTTCTCTGGGAAAGTCAGGGAAATATTATTGACCTGCAACTTGAGGGCACTTCTCTTGTTTCTGATCTGCCTCTAATGAGGATCACTCACCACCAACTAAGGAACTTTTTGTATGAGCCCTTTACTCCCCCATCTTGATGGCATTATCCAAGAAAGGTTCCAAGTCTTTCCTATGCTAGAGAAGGCCCTCCCCTTGTAACCAAATACCGATCACCAAAATCACTTATCTTCTAAGTTCTTTAGAAAAGATCAAATCTATGATCATGTATTGCACACGTGTCAAACTAAAAGGAAACAATGGAACTTTTCACTAGAATGAATTTCTGATTACGACTCTAAATATTCCATATCTGACCCTGAGGAGGGAAAGGTCTGTACACCCTTCTCTCGGAAAGTCAGGGTAATATTGTTGGCCTTCATCTTGAGAGCACTTCTTTTATCTCTGACATCTAATGAGGATCCACCAAGTTCACTTACCATCCCCCGGTTGATATCCACCAACTAGGTGGGAAAGTCAGGGAAATATTATTGACCTGCATCTTGAGGGAACTTCTCTTGTTTCTGATCTGTCTCTAATGGGGATCACTCACCACCAGCTCAGGAACTTTTTTTGTATGACCCCTGACCTCCCTGTTTTGATGGTGTTATCCAAGAAAGGTTCAAAGTCTTTCCTATCCTAGAGAAGGCCCTCTCCTTGTAACCAAATACCGATCACCAAAATCTATTTATTTCTAAGTTCTTTCGAAAAGATCAAATCTTTGATCATGTATTGCATATGTGTCAAACTAACATTAAACAATGGAACTTTTTGACTAGAATGCATTTCTGGCTACGGCTCTCGATATTCCATATCTGAACCTGAGAAGGGAAAGGTCTGTACACCCTTCTCTCGGAAAGCCAGAGAAATATTGTTGACCTTCATCTTGAGGGCACTTCTTTTATCTCTGACATCTGGCTCTAATGACGATCCACCAAGTTCACTTACCATCCTCCGGTGACATTCTGCTCATTCAGTGCGGTTGACCTCCACCAGCTAAAGGACTTTTTTGTATGACTCCTGAACTCCCCCATCTTGATGGTGTTATTCAAGAAAGGTTTCAAGTCTTCCCTATGCTAGAGAAGGCCCTCCCCTTGTAACCAAATACCGATCACCAAAATCTATTTATTTCTAAGTTCTTTCGAAAAGATCAAATCTGTGATCATGTATTGCACACGTCTCAAACTAAAATGAAACAATGGACCTTTTTCACTAGAATGAATTTCTGATTACGACTCTAAATATTCCATATCTTTCCCTGAGAAGGGAAAGCTCTGTACACCCTTCTCTCGGAAAGTCAGGGAAATATTGTTGACCTGCATCTTGAAGGCACTTCTTTTATCTCTGACATCTGGCTCTCATGAGGATCCACCAAGTTCACTTACCATCCCCCGGTGGCATTATGCTCATTCAGTGCGGTTGACCTCCACCAGCTAAAGGACTTTTTTGTATGACCCCTGAACTCTCCCATCTTGATGGCATTATCCAAGAAAGGTTCAAAGTCTTTCCTATGCTAGAGAAGGCCCTCCCCTTGTAACCAAATACCGATCACCAAAATCACGTATTTTCTATGTTCTTTGGAACACATCAAGTCTATGATCATGTATTGCACACATGTCAAACCAAAATCAAATTAAGGACTTTTGCACCAGAATGCATTTCTGATTACGGCTCTCGATATTCTAGATTTGACCCAAAAAAGGCACCTCTGCCTGTCCTTCCACATTACAACCACAGCATGGAAATGTAGCTCAGACATTTTTAATTGCAGCATACAATGTGATTTTTTTTACAGCTTAAACTCAATGAGTTAGAAGTACATTATAATGAGATGGAATTTTAAAGCAATTTACAACAAAAGGGGAACCTCAGGTGAATCCTCAAGCTTTCATATTCCACTTAACTGTAACCAGACACGTCTGCATTTTACACTCCTAAATTACACTTGTCATCCCTCTCTCATCTTGTGACTGGAAAGAGAAAGAGAAGCAGCTCATCTCCGTCTCGCTCTGCTTTCTCGACTTATCACCATGTACCTTGTTAGCACATGATCACTGCAGCACAACTGACTGGCTCATTGTGCTGCTTCTCCCTCTCCTAGCCTGAGCTCTGCTGCACAGGGACTGCAAGAGAATGATACCATGTCACATTCAGGTTCTTACACTGCTTACAATAAAAAATACTAACGAATACAGGGCTGCATTAATGGGCGTCTTTTATATCTGCTAAAAGTTCAGCTTTAACTATACATTATCCACACAAGAGTACAAAATTGCATGAGGCCTCATGGTTGAAATAAAATAAAAGTCCTTTGTAGCAACCAATCAGATTCTTCCTTTGATATTTCTAGAGCAGCCTTTCTTAACCTCCTTGTCCTAGAGCAGTGGTCTCCAAACTGTGGCCCAGATGCGGCCCTTTGCTTGCTTTTATGTGGCCCTTGGGGCACTCTTTCATCCACTGATACCAACAACGGGGTATATTTCCCCTCACTGACCCCAATAAAGGGGCACAATTCCTCCCAATTATGCCATTGATGGGGCACAATTCTTTCCACTGACACCAAAGGTGGGGCATTGATTTTTCCCTATTGACGTCAGAACCTTTTCTACTCCTAATGGCCGCAGCCGGGCCCATATAAAGTTTGATGGACTGTAAAAAAAAGCCCTTTATTTAGAAAGTTTGGAGACCCCTGTACTAATGGAACCCTTAAAATATAGTCCAGGTCTCAGGGAACCCCTGCTAAAACTGATTAATTTGGGGTAAGAGAGGAAAAATGTCCCTTACATTGGTGGTCAATGAGCAGAAAGCCCTTTCTTACAGTGGTGGTCAGAATGGCATTCTTACAGACAGCTAAAAAGATCATTGGTGCCATGACGCTGACTCTGCCAAGTGGCACTGTCCACATAAATGTGCAGATACCATCAAGCTGAGGGTCAATCTGCAAGCTTCTGGAGGAACCTATCATGAGAAAGGCTGTTCTAGGTCAAAATTAGACCTTGAAAGAAAGATCCTGACTGGTTACTTTTGGCAGCAAGGACATTATTACTTTCAGAGACTTGTATTGGTGAGGTCCTTTGTATTTCTTTATGAGTAATACATGAAGCGTCAGATGAATCTTTGTGGTGCGGCACATGGTTCTGTACGTAGAACAAGTACTGGAAGGTAGAGGAGGGGATCTAGCAGGCGGAGAAGGTCTTCCAGAAGAAGTTTTTGCACATGCTCTTCTCCCTGGCCATGGGTGGGTTGTACATGGATCTTTGTGGTCTGTACTGCAACTCCGGATCTTCGTTGTTCATGGTATCTGTGTCGGCCCACGGTGACGCCCAATCTAGTATGGCCAAAAGGACATTCACAAGGTTGTTTTTCTTCACCTCATCTAGTTCCTACAGCAAATCAAGAAAATAAGAATTTCAAATGATTGACAAACTAAGACAAACTGCTTCATGTAAAATAGTTAAAGGGGTTGTAAAGGTACAATTTTTTTTTTCCTAAATAGCTTTCTTTACCTAAGTGCAGTCCTCCTTCACTTACCTCATCCTTCCATTTTGCTTTTAAATGTCCTTATTTCTTCTGAGAAATCCTCACTTCCTGTTCTTTTGTCTGTAACTACACACAGTAATGCAAGGCTTTCTCCCTGGTGTGGAGTGTCGTGCTCGCCCCCTCCCTTGTATTACAGGAGTGTCAGGACGCCCACTAACACACAGCTCTTTTCTCTATCTGCAATGTAGAGAGCGTCCTGACTCTTCTGTTGTCCAAGGGAGGGGGCGAGCACAACACTCCACACCAGGGAGAAAGCCTTGCATTACTGTGTGGAGTTAGACAGAAGAACAGGAAGTGAGGATTTCTCAGAAGAAATAAGGACATTTAAAAGTAAAATGGGAAGCTATTCAGGAAAAAAAATTGTACCTTTACACCCCCTTTAAAGAAGTCCTATCATTATAATTGTTTACAGTTCTGCCCTCTATGTAGTACTCTTTCCATGTGTTTTCTAACCCTAGTTATGAGGTCCGACCTGCCCCACTCTCCTCCTGCCACAGCTAATGTGAAAACAGGAAGGAGACGGCTGTTCTCTAGCTGTAGCATGTCTCGGCTCTGAGCAGCGGCAAGAGCAATGCAGAGTCTGATACATTCTCCTCTTTGCTGCTTCTGTATTACTCTTACCATTGCTAGTCTTGAGAAAGTACTCAGAGCACTATGTTTTTTCGATTTTTTTTGCTCTGAAATACAATTTTACATTTGCTTTTTTTCGTCTAGCACGCTCTAGATAGGTGCTAGGATCTAGCAAATTTAGCTTAGGCTCACTGTATTCAGTGGAGCTGTATTTCATTGTTAGGTAAATTTAGTTCTGGCTCACTGTAATCAGTGTAGCTGTGTTGAAAGTTCTGGTCTGTGTTTCAGTGGCTCCAGGATTAACTGCTTCACTCAGTTTTTCCAGAAATTGCTCTGGAAGATAGTGGGCATGGAGTGTATAATCGGCAGCTAAAAAATTTTATGCAGTCCTGGCCAATAGGCTAGGCTCTGAAGAAGCTATGACTTTGAAACGCGTCAGCAGCCCTGATGTCTTTTCAATAGCTATCTGGAGACTATTGGTTCTGGACTTATCGCCACGATCAGGTGGCTACGCTAAGCGCTTTATCTCCACATATTTGTGAGTAGTATTGTATTCTGGTTTTTAGTAATAAATTTGCTTGGGATAATGCACAAGGCTGGTTCGTCCTCCTTTTTTTTCTTGTTCTATGACTACTAGGATATCCACTATACTGGAGGGCAGCAAGGCCATAGCAACTATCTCCTGAGAGATGGACTATCCAACGTTGTTGCAAAGGAGTATTTGTTTGCTGTTATCACAAATTCCTGGGGATGGTCTCCCAGATGGTGGCTGGGAGTGTGGATAAATACTCTGAGACTAAGAGCAGGGGTTTCTTTTTCCCTATAGAGGAGATCACAGCCTAGGGGGGTTGTTTGCCTCCTGGACAATTCTGCCATGTGCTTGTGGATAATTGAGGCCTTAGTTGGGCTAGCTGGAGGTCTACTTTACTGTGTTTGGTGTGATATGACTGTAAATACCATCTGGAAATAAAATCAGTGAAGTGCAGCAACCCTAACTTTCTGTGTGAACATTCCTTTCTTGGCATATAAAGGTTAATGTTTGGGAATGTTGTGAGGAGGCCTGTGGAATGGAGATGGGCACAAGATGGAGGACATTTAAAACCTCAAGCAGTTGTTGTTGTGGTAGGTGAATATGTGTGGCATGGATTTGCTCTTGGCTCCATTTCTAGTCATTCACAAGCCTGTAGTGGGTGAAGCTGCTATTGAGGAATGTATTAAAAAGAAAATGTTGGTGTTTGTAGTTCAAGCTTGTAAAGCTTTGTATTTTGTGCAAAATTTGGAGAAGCCCCCTCTGAGAATTTCCGTCTACAACAAATACACAATTTTCTGCACTCCCGATCTTGCAGTGTACCCACAGCCAATCACATGTAAACATAAAAGTGCCGTTTGTTGTTCTCCTCCCCTCACACTGATAGAGGGGCAGAGAGTGTAAAGGTTATCAGTGCCCTGATTATCAATGTAGCCCCAGCAGTGCCCATAAGTGACACCAATCAGTGACCCCAATCAGTGCCTATCAGTAACACCAATCAGTGCCCATCAGTAACATCAATCAGTGCTGCCTTTCAGTGCCTGCTCATCAGTGCTGCCCAGCAGTGCCACCCATCCTATCATTGCCCAAAAGTGCTACCTATCAGTGCCCGACAGTGCCACCTATCAGTGTTGCATATCAGTGCCACATATCAGTGCCCATCAGTGCGGCATATTAATGCTGCCTCATCAGTGCCACCCCATCAGTGCCGCCTATCAGTGCCGCCTTATCAGCACACATCAGTGAAGTAGAAAAAGTCACTGACAGAAACTAAGAAAAACTTTTCAAAATGTTAGTTTATTTTTTTGTTTTTTTAGCAATAAAAAAAACCCCCAGTGATGATTAAATACCACCAAAATAAAGCTCTATTTGTGGGAAGAAAATGATAAAAAAAAAATCCCTTGGGTACAGCGTCGCATTACCGCGCATTTGTCATTCAAAGAGTGAGAGCGCTGAAAGCTGAAAATTGGCCTGGGCAGGAAGGTGGTAAAAGTGCCCGGTATAGAATCAGTTAAAGTAACTGAAACGCAATATCTAACAGCTGACGCTTTGTACCTAATAAACCTTTTGAATTTTTTTTTTTTTACATAAAACAAACTTGTGTTTTAGATTTACTGATCCTTTAATCAAATGCAACATGTTTGTTTCTTCTCTTTAAATAATCCCCCCCATCCCCCCCCCCCCTAGTAAATGATTCCCAGTCCTTAAAAAACTCTTCAGATTAAACCAATTCCCTCGCAGTACGGAAAAATAAATGATGACAACTCAATGTTTGATTTAATTTCCAGGCAAGTTAATACGTTACATTTGCTTCTCATGCAACTAAATCTTCAGCAAATGGATCTTTTTCTTTTTTTTTCTCCCCTTCCCCAGACGCACTCGCTGCCTTGATTTAAGCCCGTGGCATTTGATAACGGTGAAATAAGATAATTTTACTTTTCTCTCTTCCTTTTACACAGATGTTAGTAAAACGGGACAGAGAGAACAAATCAAGGGCCTAATTATTCTATGGCCCCATTATTTTTGCGTGACATCAGTGGTTCTTTAAAGACGCGGGCTCTAACCTTTTCTACATCACTCTGCCGGCGATTTGGAGGAAAATGACAGATTCTGACAGATAATGTACTGCCGAGCTCCGAGGCTGCACTTCTGCGTACCATTTTAATGTAATAACCCGCTTTAATGGTTACATTTATGGACTGTTTCCTGGAACTTTTTCAAAAAAAATGGAAAAAAAATAAAAAGGAAGCAAATGAATCTCTGAAATAGGAGCCTGTAAAACAGAGGGGATTTAATTAACTGCGCGGGCCGCAGCCTGTGTCCAAATGCACGATTCCATCTTTCTTGCATAACTTTATTTTAGCATTGATTTCCTTTCAATTCACCTTGCTTTTATTTCTGATGCGGTCTCCTATTAGGTTAGACATATAAAGGCACTTATCTGAGGGCGGCCATGTTGTACGCTGCGTATGTGTACCTTAAATGGCTCTTCTAAACTGACTTTTCTTTTTAATGTGGAAAGAAATCTCACAAGGCAGATTTATTGGAATAATGCTTCCAGAAATAAAACAAATAAGCTTAAAGCTGATCTCCAGGCTAAATATATCATTACATACAGTAAAGTTTTTTAAAGTTGTCAATACTCCGGGGCCAGTCCCACTTCTTGAGGGAGGGAGTTCCACATTTTTTTTGCTCTAACAGTAAAGAACCAGTGTAGCACCCTCCTAGTCAGGCTGCTAGGCAAGTTCTTGGCTCCTGCTGTAGTCAGAGAGGAGCAATGATTGTTTATTCTGGTTCTGCACTGGCTGGGAGTTTGATTGCTCCCCCCTGCCACTTGAAGAAGTTTCTGGAGTTTAGGGAGGGAGAGTTTAAAGGATCAGCCTGAATATTGGGCAGGGCCCAGCCAATCCCCGTGGAGGTGTGCCCAGATGTTGGCTGGGAGTGCTGTTAAATAGATTACAACCCTGAGGAGATGTTTATTTTCCACCTGAGGGAATGGATCAATGAGGTCATAGAAGGAGGTGGCTGCTTGCACCTGGGACAAAATGTTGAGCTACATAAAAGAGGTTGCACCTGACCTGGTTCCTGGATTCTATGACTAGAGCTTCATATCTGTTTTACAAGTCATTTCATGGTCCTCACCCGTGAACTAATAGACTGTTTCAATCTAGCCTATTTGTTCTACAAGCTACTTCATGGTCCTCGGCCGTGATCCTATAGACAGTTCTACTCTAGCCTATCTGTTCCTTATGCTACTTCATGGTCCTCAGCTGTGAATCTATGACTATTATAGTGTAGCCTATCTGTCCTACAAGCTACTTCGTGGTCTCCAGACATGAACCTATAGACAGTTCTAGTCTAGCCTATCTGTTCTACATGCTACTTCATGGTCCTCAGCCGTGAATCTATGACTATTTCAGTCTAGCCTATCTGTCCTACAAGCTACTTCGTGGTCTCCAGACATGAACATATAGACAGTTCTAGTCTAGCCTATCTGTTCTACATGCTACTTCATGGTCCTCAGCTGTGAATCTATGACTATATCAGTCTAGCCTATCTGTCCTACAAGCTACTTTGTGGTTTACAGACATGAACCTATAGACAGTTCTAGTCTAGCCTATCTGTTCCTCATGCTACTTCATGGTCCTCAGCTGTGAATCTATGACTATTTCAGTCTAGCCTATCTGTTCTACAAGCTACATCATGGTCCTCTTCCATGAATTTAAAAACTGTTTCAGTCTAGCCTATATGTTCTACAAACGACTGTGTATGAACTGTTTCTGTGTTCCTTGCAGCCCCTGCATTCTTGTGGGAAAAGGGCAGTAGCCCGACATAAGCTCCTTTCTCCTAGCCTCAAATCATGGCTGTCTGCCCTCTTCAGGGACCTTAGAGTGATGCCTCGTACACACGATCGGTTTTCCCGGCGGACTTTTTACTGCCAGGAAAAACCGAGGGGAAAGCCGAGAACCTGCTCGGCAGCTTCCCCCCCCCCTACACACGGCTGGTTTTCCTGGCAGGAAAACTGCCATGAGAGCTTTGGCCGGGAATCCTGGCCGTGTGTATGCTCCACTGCAGGCTTTCCCCATAGGGAAACTGCAGAGAAAAATACTGCCAGGAATCCCGTCAGGAAAATAAAAGACATGCTCTCATTTTTCCTGCCGGGATTCCCGGCGGTTTTCCTGTTGGGTTTCAGTTTTACCCGGCCATAAGCTGTCCTGGCTGCTGCCAGGAGTGTGTGCAAACCTGAATAGCCACCCGATTTCAAAGTTTACGCTAAACTGATGTCCTGAAGGGGCTTTTAAATCTTCACCTATGGAAAATATAGGGTACTGAAGTTTGTTGCCGGTTCATGGATGCATGCAATTTTAAACTTTGACACTTTGGATATCTATTTACATGGCGCAACCTCAATTTTTTAAATTTTGGTAACATATTGTGGTGTGCCCTAAAATGAACTGGTTTGTAAAAACAAAAACAAACCTTTAAGTTATCCTTTAAGCCCCGCCCCACCTCCCAGCGTTCTAAACCCCTTAAGGGGCCGCCAGCTTCAAGGGGTTAAAGCTCAGGGATAAAGAGGGTGTATTGTGGGTTCCCAAAACGCATTGGCTATTATTTTGTGATGGAGCTAAAGAACCATCATAGCATTTTGTACCCTTTTTGGCTTGGCACACCCACTTTGGATTGAAAATATGTCTACTCATTCATAAAACCAGAGAATAAGCAGACTAATGAAACCCTTGGGGCTTATTCCATAAAAAAATAAAATAAAAAAAGCCCAGCCACCCATAGCAATCAATCCAATTTCATGTTTATTACCCGGAGGGCAGCAAAGCAATATGTTGTTTGAACTGCATCAATGAGCAACCCCTCTCATTGTATACTTTCCCTTTTGTTTCTTACATCCCCAATTTGACGTAAGATTAATCACTGTGCGAATCTAGGAAACAAATCGACCATAACAGGCAAAAAGTAGGAAAGCGGCGACTACGTCTGCCCGCCGTCTCATCTGTACTCGCCTGGATCAATTGAAAGCAATAAAAAGCAGATGGAAGTAATAATGGGATTAAGGTCACCATTGATTTGTCATTATTGTACATCCTGTTACAGATATGTGTACGCTGCGGTGACATAAGTATATCTGCTTACACACATCAGTTCCTGAAGCAATATAGAAGAAATAAGTCATAGAAAGCAATAACTGACTGCACAAAGTTAGAATGTAAATTGCACATACCATGCTGCCGCTTGTGGCGGTTTTGTCTCGGCGCATGGGCACAGCCGATCGGACAGAGCAGAACGCCAGGAGCAGGAGCAAAAGCTGCGCGGTGAACATGTCGGCAGGCGTTCGTTGTTTACGCTCTTCGCAGCTTTCGTTATTTTTCACCCGAACGCTCCCTCTTTATACAATCGTCTAAGAGGACGCCCCAACCGCGACGCACAATCCGCAGCACTTATCAAAGAGGCTCCTCAGAGTATCTATTGCTATCGCTGACGAAGGTGACGCGGCGGCGGCGGGAGGGCGAGGCGCTCTTTTTTTGTGAAGCTCGTAGTCGATACATTTAATTGGTAACTGAATAGGAAATCATCTGAGTCTTTCAAGACACAAAAGGCTTTTATCATCCGGCAGATTAGGTTTTGTGAAGATTTCACCTCTTTGCAAAGAGTTTATTTATAAAAGTCTTCAAGTGCCAACAGAAGAGGAAGGCTTGGCACATGGGAGGAAAGAGGAATGTAAGGCAAGGAGAATCAACTGCAAAAAATACATTTAAAATGTGTGTAGCACTACCCCCGAAGGAGCTGCTGGTTAAATTCTGGGTTTGCACGTTAACTTTATAGCTTCGTTGTCAGGCAGGGAAAGTCCATAATAAATACAATGTCCAAACAGATGTAAAACCTTCAACAGTTGGGTTTTATTTTTGCTGCAAGTTAACTTGAAGTAAAGAAAGTAGAAGGAAGGAGAAAAGTATGGGGAAGGTTCAGGCACACGGTACAGAATGCTCAAGGTAGTCAATCAATCTCCACTCTCAACTATTGAGTGGGAATTGCTCACCCGGATTGTCCCCTCTCACATGGCCTAGCAGCCGGGATGATGCACAAACTAATGTCCAAACGGTCTCTGCCACAGACCTTTGGGAATGAACTTGGTCTCTGCCACAGACCTTTGGGAATGAACATGGTCTCTGCCACAGACCTTTGGGAATTAACTTGGTCTCTGCCACAGACCTTTGGGAATGAACTTGGTCTCTGCCACAGACCTTTGGGAATGAACTTGGTCTCTGTCACAGACCTTTGGGAATGACTTGGTCTCTGCCACAGACCTTTGGGAATGAACTTGGTCTCTGCCACAGACCTTTGGGAATGAACTTGGTCTCTGCCACAGACCTTTGGGAATGAACTTGGTCCCTGCCACAGACCTTTGGGAATGAACTTGGTCTCTGCCACAGATCTTTGAATGAACTTGGATGCGTCCAGGAATCCTCTGCCACAGGATTTCAAACCCCCGAACCTCCAGCCGCGCAATAGAAGAGCCTTTAAGCCGGAACCGGCAGACTGCAGGGCTTTCAATGTAGTGGATCCCTCCTTAATTAGGTCACCAGGCCTCACCCCAGGGGAGGTCCTCCCTCGGTTTCGTTCATTAAGACAGCTTCCTCCCTTGTGGACAGACAGCTTGGGATCCCCTTTTAGGATTTGTAGGCCCCAGCCAGCATAGCTGGGCCTAATCAACAGCGAAGCAATTCCAGGCCAGCGTGGCCCCGAAGTCGTGCTCACACACACTCACCTCGCACCAGGAGGGCCACGAGGCGAAGGACCCCATAAAATGGCGTCTGTCCCTTAAGTACCCCTCCCCAACATGCACAGCGGGGTCACCTCTCCCACTGTACAGCTGCCGAGAAAGGACACCCAATACGCCATGGTACACCTGTGTTCCAACATAAGGCCTGAGATGGCAAGCAACACCACCTGCAGGCAACAAGGGAAACTACCAAGTAGTACCACAGCCAGAACAGAGGCAAATTTGCGTTAATCAAACAGGTCTGGGCCCAAATACTGGCCCAGACTTCCCTTAAATTTGAAATAGCGCCCCCTAGATTTGGGGTGGGCGCTACATGTGTATTGGAGGTGTACAGACTAACAATGTAACCAATTCAGCTCCGGAAGATTTTATCTCCTTCATGACCAGGCCATTAGTTTGCTGTTCAGTACTGGTAATTGCTTGGTCATGCAACACTGTACCCAAATGAAATTTAATTTTTTTTCCCCCACAATTGAACTTTCTTTTAGTGGCATCCAATCAGCACTGGGTTTTTGTTATATAAATGAAAAAATACCAAAAATTTTGAAAAAAAAAAACTTTTTTTTTTACATTTTACTATAAGATATACCAGGAAAAAAAATCAAAAATGTCTTCATAAATTTTGGCCAAAATGTATGCTGCTACATGTCTTTGGTAAAAAAAATAAAATAAAAATCACAATAATTGTACAGTGCATCCGGAAAGTATTCACAGCGCTTCACTTTTTCCACATTTAATGTTACAGCCTTATTCCAAAATGGATTAAATTCATTATTTTCCTCAGAATTCTACAAACAATTCCCCATAATGACAACGTGAAATAAGTTTGTTTGAAATCTTTGCAGATTTATTAAAAATAAAAACGAAAAAAATCACATGTACATAAGTATTCACAGCCTTTGCTGAATACTTTGTTGAAGCACCTTTGGCACCAATTACAAGTCTTTCTCAGTATGATGCTACAAGCTTGGTACACCTATTTTTGGTCAGTTTCTCCCATTTTTCTTTACAGGGTCTCTTAAACTCCATCAGGTTGGATGGGGAGAATCGGTGCGCAGCCATTTTCAGATCTCTCCAGAGATGTTCAATCGGGTTCAAGTCTGGGCTCTGTAGCCACTTCTTTGTTATCTTAGCTGTGTGCTTAGGGTCGTTCTCCTTTTGGAAGATGAACCTTCACCCCCAGACTGTGGTCCAGAGCACTGTGGAACAGGTTTTCATCAAGGATGTCTCTGTACATTGCTGTATTCGTCTTTCCCTCTATCCTGACTAGTCTCCCAGTAAAAATCCAGAAAAACATCCCCACAGCCTGATGCTGCTGCCACCACCATGCTTCACTGTAGGGATGGTATTGGCCAGGTGATGAGCGGTGCCTCGTTTCCTCCAGACATGACGCTTGCCATTCAGGCCAAAGAGTTTAATCTATGCTTCATCAGACCAGAGAATTTTGTTTCTCATGGTCTGAGAGTCCTTTAGATGCCCTTTGGCAAACTCCAGGCGGGCTGTCATGTGCCTTTTACTGAGGAGTGGCTTCCGTCTGGCTACTCTACTATGCAGGCCTGATTATTGGAGTGCTGCAGAGATGGCTGTTCTTTTGGAAGGTGCTCCTCTCTCCACAGAGAAATGCTGGAGCTCTGTCAGATTGACCAAAAGGTTCTTGGTCACCTTCCGGGCTAAGGCCCTTCTCCCCAAATCACTCAGTTTGGTCAGGTGGCCCACTCTAGGAAGAGCCCTGGTGGTTCCAAACTCCTTCCATTTACGGACTATGGAGGACACTGTGCTCATTGGGACCTTCAATGCTGCAGAAATGTTTCTGTACCTCAGATCTGTGTCTCCATACAATCCTGTCTCCGAGGTCTAAAGACAATTCCTTGGACTTCATGGCTTGGTTTGTGCTCCGACATGCACTGTTAACTGTGGGACCTTCTATAGACAGGGCATTTAGCACAGGCTATCCCCCCGGGACATATGACATCTCCTCATTTGAGAAACCCTTAACCTGCTGGCTTGTCCTATAAAGGATACTGCAGTGTGGCTGCCCACGTTGGATATTTCTCCCATCTTGGTCTTGCCCCCTGCCCTTCTGGTCCCGGCTTTGTTTGTGGTTTTGGCTACCTGCTAGATCCTATTCCTGTCGATGGACTATATATGGGTCTGATGTCATTTAGAGGAATTCTTCTCTGTTCAGCTGTACTGAACTCTCCTATAAGCTGTATACCACTGGTACACTTGCAACCTTAAATGTCCCCGGTGCAATTGGATGGCTAACGATCATTCCTGATTAATGAAATAAGTAATATCTTATTGTCAAATTCTCCTAACCTCGTCCTGTGGAAGCCAAAAGGCGAAAACGCGTAGACGAGACGAAAAGGAATTTTTGCATGTGAACGTATACTCTGTATTTTTGTCTATGTATTTTTGTAAATGAAAATATTATATATTTCTAAACCCTATGTCCCTGTTTTGCCTGAAAAGTCCGCCTTGTCACTACCTCTAAAGACTCCAAAGACATGCTGGTAGGTAAATTGGATCCTGTCCAAATCGGCCCAGTATATATGTGTATATCTGTGTGTATGACTGTGTGTCCCAAGCGTGTCACGATCCTACGGGGTAAAATGACCGCACCAGCCAAGCAGACACTGGCTGGAAAAAGCGCCCAGAGGCGATTCAGTTCGCATGAGTAGCGCTATACATGTCATTCATTCATTCATTCTAGTAGTAACCCTTGTTCTCTTCTATAGACAGGTGTGTGCCTTTCCAAATCATGTCCAGTCAACTAAATTTACCACAGGTGGACTCCAATCAGTGGAAACAGGATGCACCTGAACTAAATTTTGAGTGTCATGGCAAAGGCTGTGAATACCTATGTACATATACTTTTTTGGTTTTTATTTTTATTAAATTTGCAAAGATTTCAAACACACTTTTTTCACATTGTCATTATGAGGTATTGTTTGTAGAATTTTGAGGAAAATAATGAATTTAATCCATTTTGGAATAAGGCTGTAACATAACAAAATGTGTAAAAAGTGAAGCGATGTGAATACTTTCCGGATGCACTTTATATTGATTGGTTTGCGTGAAAGTTATAGCTTCTACAAACCATGGTATATATGCTGGAATTTGTATGTTAGTAATGGCATTATAGTGAATGGTGCCGCTAATATATGCACAGGCCTTAATTGCCAGTTTGAATGTAGCCTTAGGCTGCATTCACACCTGAGCGTTTTGTCGCCTGAAGCGCGACGCTCAAATACGCTAGAGGGGAAAAAATACATTATTACCTATGGAGATGGTTCACATCTCCACTCCAATACGCCTGACGCCGAACGCCTGAAGCTCAAACAAGTTCCGGACCCTTTTTTGTCGCGCGTATCGGGCGGTTTGGGCGTATTTGAGCGTTTCCATTTCCCATAGAAAGTAAAGGAAACGCTCGATTCAAGCGACTAGCGCGACAACGAGCGTTTGCTACGGGCGTTTCGTCGCTTTAATCAATAGAACTTTTCACCCAGGCAGAAGATTAAAAATATCTACCAACATAGCAACAAGTGATGAAAAGATGACCATTTTTCCTATTGGCTCAAATAAAAAGCGCCGAAGTACAAAAACGTCGGACGACGCTGTATGCAAACGTGCAAATAAGCATGAATACGCGCGACAAAACACCTGAAAAAACGACCGACGCTCAGGTGTGAATGCAGCCTTAGGGTCTAGCTGTACTGCAGTCACTAAAGGTCTATCTGTACTGGAATCAAGAGAGGATCCTAGCTGTACTGGAGTCACAGTTTTAGGCTGGCCATGGACGGCTCTCGAACCACTTATGGGCAGGCAGAATGTACTCAAATTGATCGATCGATCAACTTGCATACAACCAGCCTGCACGATTTTACAATCGATTATCGCTCGGTGGGATTCCCGTCAATACTGTGGTTGCAGGAAATAAATCCGCTCCCTGTATGGCCTGCCTTATGTGTCATGGAGTCACTGAGGGTCCTAGCTGTACAGGAATTTACAGGGGAGTCACTGAGAGTCCTAGCTGTATTGGAGTCTTTGAGGATCCAAGCGGTACTGGAGTCATCGTAGGTCCTAGTTTTACTGGAATCCTGGCTGTACTAGCTGTACTGGATCCAAGCTGTAGTGGAGTCACTGTGAGCCCTGGTTATACTGGAGTCGCTGAGTTGCTAGCTGTACTGGAGACATTGACGATCCTAGTGGGTACTGGAGTCACTGAAGATCCTAGCTGTACTGTATTCACAGAGCCCTAGCTGTACTGGAGTCATGGAGGGTCCTAGATGTACTGGAGTTGCTGAGTATTCAAGCGGTACTGGAATAATTGAGGATCCAAGGGTCCTAGTTGTACTGCAATCACAGAGGGCCCTAGCTGTACTGGAGTCACTGAGGATCCAAGCGGTGCTGGAGGGTCATAGCTGTACTGGAATCACAGAAGGTCATAGCTGTACTAGAATCAGAGAGGCTCCGAGCTCTACTGGCGTCACTGAGGCTCCTAGCTGTACTGGCGTCACTGAGGCTCAGAGCTGTACTGGCGTCACTGAGGCTCAGAGCTCTACTGGCGTCACTGAGGCTCAGAGCTCTACTGGCGTCACCGAGGCTTCGAGCTCTACTGGCGTCACTGAGGCTCCGAGCTCTACTGGCGTCACTGAGGCTCAGAGCTCTACTGGCGTCACTGAGGCTCAGAGCTCTACTGGCGTCACTGAGGCTCAGAGCTCTACTGGCCTCACTGAGGCTCAGAGCTCTACTGGCGTCACTGAAGCTCCGAGCTCTACTGGCGTCACTGAGGCTCCGAGCTCTACTGGCGTCACTGAGGCTCCGAGCTCTACTGGCGTCACTGAGGCTCCGAGCTCTACTGGCGTCACTGAGGCTCCGAGCTCTACTGGCGTCACCGAGGCTCCTACCGTGTTTCCCCAAAAATAAGACCAATCCCAAAAATGAGACCTAGCGTTATTTTCCAGGAGGGCTGCAATATAAGCCCTACCCCGAAAATAAGCCCTAGTTAAAAATGCTTGTAAAATCCTATAATCCACTATATTACAGTAAAATATTGTACAATGTGTGCATTATATAATTGCGGGGGAAGAGAGCTCCGGTGGGTCAAAGTGCAGAGCGGCGCTATAACGAACGCATTTGGCACAATATTACAAAAACACACACATTGTACATTATATATTACTGTAATAGAGTGGATTACAAGCATTTTAACTCCGTTCACACTGGGGATTCCTGTCAGTCAGGGAGAGAGAGAGGGAGAGAAGACATCACATTACCTGGTAAGACCTACCCCAAAAATAAGCCCTACTGTCTTTTTTCTCTCAAAGTTAATATAAGACCCAGGCTTATTTTTGAGGAAACACGGGTAGCTGTACTGGCGTCGCCCGAGGCTCCTAGCTGTACTGGCGTCGCCCGAGGCTCCTAGCTGTACTGGCGTCGCCCGAGGCTCCTAGCTGTACTGGTGTCGCCCGAGGCTCCTAGCTGTACTGGCGTCGCCCGAGGCTCCTAGCTGTACTGGCGTCGCCCGAGGCTCCTAGCTGTACTGGAGTCGCCCGAGGCTCCTAGCTGTACTGGAGTCGCCCGAGGCTCCTAGCTGTACTGGCGTCACCCGAGGCTCCTAGCTGTACTGGCGTCACCCGAGGCTCCTAGCTGTACTGGCGTCACCCGAGGCTCCTAGTTGTACTGGCGTCGCCCGAGGCTCCTAGCTGTACTGGATTTATGGAGGCTCTTATATTTGTTGGAGTCAGTGTGAGTCCTACCTATTCCTTCTGTTTCCTGAGAGCACTATCTTTAGACTGTGTGTTCCCTGGATACAGTTATATTAAAGGGGTCATCTCCAGGATCCCTTTAGCTACCCCTACATCCCTGACTATCAAAAATCTAGGGATGATTATAAACCCAGAAAAAAGGAATAGTCTTCCTCTCATCGCTTACAGTCTTTCATGAGCGCATAAGCTGTATAAAACTGATAGCATTGAATTGATCACGTATAAAGAGCAAAGAACCTCTTTATTATTGTAAAGGTGCGTGTATTCTTTATAGTTTTATCCGAGATAAATCACTTTATGTGATGGCGGTACACATACATTTATAACCAGTAATAAATACCTGTTACTATATAATACTTTCACTAATATTTACATAAAAGTTCAGCAAGTAAAGTCCGTTTAGATCTTTCCCTGGGGATATTCCGAGTATCAGCCAGAAATAAAATATCTGAATGATGCAACGTCTTCACTCAATTGCCTGGCCTTCAGAGTCCGGCACCATGGAATCGCCATCCGACGGCCGCTTTCCCTTCCCAGCACCGACCGATTTCTTTTTTTTCTTCTTCCCTTTCTGCTCCTGGTTGTTGGAAGCAATTTCTTCACTGTATGCACTGATGTGAGTATGCTACCATACAGAAGAAGACACAACGCAGTTAAAGAGGAACACTACTAATACCTCAATGATAAAGTTCTCATTTTAATAACCGTTTAGGAAGACATCAAAATATAAGGTTCACTAATCTTGTAGGACCCCCCCCCCCCCATGTTAAATAATAAGGTTATAGTTTTTTATATAAAATCAGTTTATTACCAGCCATAAGGCTTAGTGTACACTTGTGTTTTTTTTTTTTTGGGGGGGGCCATAAAGCAGGATTAAATGCATTTTTATCATCCTCCAAAGTCTCCCCCTCCATATGAGGATATACACGCTGGTGCAGATTCAGGTAGGGGCGCGCAATGATACGGCGGCGCAGCGTAACGTATTTACGCTACGCCGCCGTAACTTACAGGAGCAAGTGCTGTATTCACAAAGCACTTGCTCCGTATGTTGCGGCGTAGCGTAAATGGGGCCGGCGTAAACACGCGTAATTCAAATGTGGAAGGGGGGGGCGTGTTTTATGTAAAATGTATGATGACCTGACGTGATTGACGTTTTTTACGGACGGCGCATGCGCCGTCCGTGTACATATCCCAGTGTGCATTGCTTCCAAGTACGGCGCAAAGACGTATTGGTTTCGACGTGAACTTAAATTACGTCCAGCCCTATTCGCGAACGACTTACGCAAACGACGTAAAAAATTCAAATTTCGAAGCGGGAACGATGTCCATACTTAACATTGGCTGCGCCTCCTAATAGCAGGAACAACCTTACGCCAAAAAAACCTAACGTAAACGACGTAAGTAAATTGCGCCGGGCGTACATACGTTTGTGAATCGGCGTATCTAGGTAATTAGCGAATTCTACGCCGACAACAACGGAAGCGCTCCTAGCGGCCAGCGGCAGAATGCACCCTAAGATACGACGGCGTAAGAGATTTATGCCAGTCGTATCTTAGGCTAATGTCGGCGTATCTAGCTTTCTGAATACAGAAAGTAGATACGCCGGCGCAGATTTGAATTTACGCGGCGTATCTATGGATATGCCGGCGTAAATTCTCTCTGAATCTACCCCGCTGTGTCCGAAAGGTTTTACATTGTGGCGCAGCAAATATTGTCCCTGCTCCAGTGAATGGGGCCGCAATGCAACGCACACAATCCACTAAGGGTTGCTCTTCAGAGGGCCAGTGCAACTGTAAATGAGCCCTTAAACTGTAAAAAAAAGAATCACCTTACACCCCAGCTTCTGGCAAGGTTGCCTATGAAAAGGTGACATCATTTAAACATTCTTGAGAAAGCTGAGGATCCCAAATCTCATGAGAGGACACGAACGCTGAGTGCACTCATCCTCACACAATGTTGGGACCCCAGCTTCACCAGAACCCTGGCAGGAGGCCCAGTGATGTCACCGGAATATAAAGGCAGCGGACAGAAACTGGAGTGTAGGGTGAGGTGCTTCTATGGACTCCAGCAGACTTGTCTATGTATCTTTCTGCTCGTACGGGCAGGCAGATACACACTGACAGAAAGGCCCCGTAAACACGAGGAGACATGTCCGATGAAAACGGTCCGCGGACCATTTTCAACGGACAGGTCTCCTGGGAGCTTTTGGTCTGATGTGTGTACACACCATCAGACCAAAATCCCCGCGGACAGAGAACGCAGTGACGTAGAAAACACCGACGTTCTCAAACACGGAAGTGCAATGCTTCGACGCATGCGCGGGATTTCGGGACGCTGGTTACACGTCATAACCAGCGGACATGTCCGATTAGGTGTACTAACCATCGTACATGTCCGACGGACATGTTTCCAGCGGACAAGTTTCTTAGCTTGCCAAGAAACTTTTGTCCGCTGGAAACCTGTCCGCTAGGCCGTACACACGGTCGGACATGTCCGCGGAAACTGGTCCGCGGACCAGTTTCAGCGGACATGTTCGACCGTGTGTACGCGGCCAAAGTATGCTCAACTGGGCCATGGTAGTTCATTGAAACTACAAGCAGACAGCCGCAAAGGCTGTTGGTGTTTGTAGTTTTCCAATACAGGAGATGGTCAGAGACTGCAGACATGACACAAGAGATGGTCAGAGACTGCAGACATGACACAAGAGATGGTCAGAGACTGCAGACATGACACAAGAGATGGTCAGAGACTGCAGACATGATACAAGAGAGTAATGCAGCCTCACCAGTGCCCATCAGATGCAGCCTCACCAATGCCCCATCAGATGCAGCCTTTACCAGTGCCTCCTAGACCAGCTCCTATGATACTGATTCAATTTCCTGGCATTGAATCAGTGTGCCGTCTATCACAGGAGCCCAATCTAAGAGGCGGGACTTTGTTACAGGGGCTGCCGAACATTTCAGACTAAAACTCTGTAACACAGCGGGAGATCGCCGCTCTGCGTGACACAAACAAGGAGGAGGGGAGGAATCTGACAGGGGCCAAATGCCTGATGCCGCGTACACACGACCGTTGTTCGGGTTGTAAAAAATTTCATTTTAAGGCTCTAGAAAAAACTACGTTTTTTTCAACCCGATCATTTAAACGGCCTTGCCTACACACGATCGTGAAAAAAAAAAAATGCTCTAGCAAAGCGCGGTGACGTACAACGCGTACGACGGCACTATAAAGGGGAAGTTCCATGCGGATAGCGCCACCCTTTGGGCTGCTTTAGCCGATTCTGTGTTAGTAAAAGACGATTTGCGCTTTTCTGTCTGTTACAGCGTGATGAATGTGCTTACTCCATCACAAACTGTAGTTTTACCAGAACGAGCGCCCCGTCTCATAACTTGCTTCTGAGCATGTGCGTTTTTTTCACGTCGTTAAAGCCCACACACGACCATTTTTTACAACCTGAAAAACTACAACGTTAAAAACGTTGTGAAAAAATAGAGCATGTTCAAAAAAAAATTGCCCATTTTTTACAACCCGAAAAATGCTCTGAAGCCCACACACGATCGTTTTTAATGACATAAAAAAAAAAAAAACGTCATTTTTTAAAACCCGAAAAACGGTCGTGTGTACGCGGCATAAAACACAATTTTCGGGCGATATGTTTCGACTGCCGAAATTTAGGTGCACCTCTAGAAAAAAAAAAAATTTCTAGCCTGCTTCTTCGAATTTTCCCATAACTATGGTTGAAAATGAATGTTGATATCACCCAACTAACCATGAGAAAGAAAAAACGGACATTCAGAAAATGAAGTTCTACTGTATGGCCAGCTTTATAAGACATGAAAATCAGACAGACCCAAGACCAGGTCCCACAAGGAGACATACCCCCCCCACCTTCCCAGCATACACGCACAATATTAAAAACAGACATTACCAGCGATCGACTCCTTCGGGAAAGAAGTTTCACGTCGTCCACGTTAATTGTGGATCTTTTCCCGTGCCTACACAAGAGAAAGAAGAGACCTTTTGAGAGTTGGTTGCAAGAAGGGAAATCGGGGTTCATCTGCATGGAAATGAGGAACACACAAACATCAAGGCTGTTTCAACTTTTTCTGTATAAATAATATAAAATAAAACTTCAACAAGAGTGAGAGCCTTCCATCATGACTGCATCAGATGTGTTCAGATCTGGGAGCAAAAGGTTTCACCACTGCAGAAGCAATTATATATTTTATAAAGTGATTGTAAACCTCAGACATGAAATATGAACAAAGCACATCCCTCTATGGCATAGGCAAGCACACAGGGTGTGCCAGGTGTGCCCAGGCACACCCTAATCACCCTGTGCAGAACAGATTCCCCCCTACTGACCTGGCTCCCCCTCCTTCCCCCCACAGCACTGCCTGTTTCCCCCTTCTCCCACCGGTTGTTGCTGTGGATGTTTTAGGATGAGCGGGGGAAGGGGCCAGTAAATAAGCCATTTACCGACCCCTTCCCTTGCTGAATAAACATCATGAGTGATCGGTAGCGTGCGTTTGAGCTTTGGGGTGCACACCCTAATGCCAAAGGCTGCGCACACCTATGCTCTATGGTGTGTACTTGTCTTAATCCAGAGCACTACGTGTCATTTCTATCTACTGCTTTGTTCCTCTGCAATCAGCATGAGAACTTCTTCGGACAAGTTTTCCTGACACCAAGAGAAAAATGGTGACAGGGGAGGGATCTCCAGCTGATTGACAGCCCGAGCCTTGTCGCTGTGTTCAGGGGAGGTGTGTCCATCTCCAATCAGCTCTCAGAGCGGTCCTCACTGAGCTCTGCAGAGTGTAACAAGAACTCTCCACCCTTTTTTTTCTGACAGCTCAATCATTTGTGGCCGAGGCATCCCCCACTCTGCAGCCACATGTATAGGATTAGCCACGCGAGTTTGAAAGAGCATCGGAACACACCCAACTGGTGACTACTCCTTTACCCTCTGCCTAGCTATTTTTTTGGCACATCTTCCAGAGTTCCTCAAGTTTCTGGGGTAAAACTTCATGACAAGACAAGTTTTATCCACTGTACTGCACAAAAGAGCATTGAAGACGCAGAGTAATCCTTGAAGAGGGCGAAGCGCGGCAGCCACACAGATGCAAAGAAGCAGAAACGATTTGTTACGTTATAGGCAATTTGCAGACATAAAGCATCCACATTCTATTACCGAACACTTTCCTTGTAGGCACAAGTGTGACACCTGCCAGATCAGAGGACCCTAAAAATGTGTTTATCGTCTTCTAAAAGAGGAATTCATTCTGAACAATTCAGAGCCGTAATTAAAGAAAATCTTGTGCTTACACCTGTTTGTAATTTAATCGAGCAATTCATACCCGGCTCCTGGTAAACGCGCATCTTTTCATGTCAGTGAGAATGGCTTGAGAACTTATGTCAGGTTCCTCAATTCACTCCACAAAGTAAAGTGGATCCTGAGCTTCGGGGACAAGCTCACTGCAAAAAGAGGAGACAGCCTGGAATCCCAACCCTGAGATATACTGTCCTAGGAAAGAGGGAAGGGAAGGAAGGAGAAGAGAGAAGAGAGAAGAGAGGAGAGAGCCTGGAATCCCAACCCTGAGATATACTGTCCTGGGAAAGAGGGAAGGGAAGAGAAGAGAAGAGACAGCCTGGAATCCCAACCCTGAGATATACTGTCCTGGGAAAGATGGAAGAGAAGGGAAAGGGAAGGGAAAGGGAAGGGAAGGGAAGGGAAGGGAAGAGAAGAGAAGAGAAGAGAAGAGAAGAGAAGAGAAGAGAAGAGAAGAGAAGAGAAGAGAAGAGAAGAGAAGAGAAGAGAAAGGAGAGGACAGAGGACATGATAGGAAATAAGGAAACTAAATAAAAAATGTGAAAAGGAAAAATGATAAGGAAAAGAAAAAGGATAAGTAAAAGGGAAGGGAAAGAAAAGGTAAAAGTAAAAGGTGAAAAGAAGGGAAAGGCAAAAGGAAGTGAAAAGGAAAAAGGTAAAAGGAAAAGGTGAAAGGAAAAGGAAAAAAGGATAAAGCATAACAAAAAGGAAAAAAGGAAAGGAAAAAAATAAAAATGTGGAAAGAATGGAAAAGGTAAAAAGGATAAGAAAAGGAAAGGAAAGAAAAGGAAAAGGAAAAAAGGAAAAAGAAAAGGTAAAAGGAAAGGGAAAGGTGAAAGAAAAGGAGGGAAAGTTAAAAAGAAAAGTAAAAGTAAAGAAAAGAAACAAGTAAAAAGAAAGGAGAAGGAAAGGTAAACAAAAGGGAAAGGTAAAAGAAAAGGAAAAAAAAAAAAAAAAAGGGAAAGGTGAGGAGGTAAAAAGAAAAAAAAGAAGGGAAAAGAAAGGAAAGGAAAAAGGACGTGAAAGGTAAAAGGAAAAGGTGAAAGGAATGGAAAGGAAAAAGGATAAAAAAAAAAAAAAAAGGTAAAAAGGAAAGGTGAAAAGAAGGGAAAAGGTAAAAGAAAAAAAGGATAAGGAAATTAAATGGTAAAAAGAAAGCGAAAGGAAAGTTAAAAAGAAAAGGCAAGGTGAAAAGGAGGGAAAGTTAAAAAGAAAAGGCAAGGTGAAAAGGAGGGAAAGTTAAAAAGAAAAAGTAAAGAAAAGAAAAAAGTAAAAATAAAGGGGAAGGGAAAAGTAAAGGAAAGGTAAAAAGAAGGGAAAGGTAAAAAGAAACAGGAAGGGAAAGGAAAAATGAAGTGGAAGGGAAATGAAAAGGTAAAAAGAAGGGAAATGTAAAAGGAAAATGAAAGCTAAAAGGAAAGAAAAGAAATGCGCATGAGCCGAGAAAAGCTGAACATTTGCCTGCAGTACCTCATTTGGCCTGAGGTACGGGGGCGCAGGAAACGAGCCGAAGTGGCCTCGGGCCTTTTCGGAGGATTTCGGCGCTCTCTGACGCCCCCCCACCTCTGACCGCATTCGGTATTGCCTCCCATTGAAGTCAATGCGGAACAAATTATTTTCGTTTCCATTGACTTCAATATGAAGTACTTTGATATGCAAGTACTTTGGATTACGAGCATACTCCTGGAACGGACTATGCTCGTAATCCGAGGTTCAACTGTACTCAGAAATCAGCCGAGTACAGTTCAGCCGAGCTGTCCCCGAGGCTCTCCGGCGCCCCCCCACCTCTGGCCACATGCGGTATTGCATGCAATATAAGTCAATGCGAAACAAATTATCTTTGTTTCCATTGACTTCTATGGGGAAACTGGCTTTGGATTACAAGCATTCGCTTGCAACGGATTATGCTCGTAATCCAAGGTTCCACTGTATCAGTTTACGGCCGGCGCCAAGGAGTTAAAATAAATTACAGAATTTTTTTTGGTAAAATTAGAAGTCGTTAGTGTTCTGTTTGAATGTTAAATCCAGGTTAGTATGCAAGATGTTAAAATGCGCACTATACACGCGCTCTATAGGAAGACGCCGGGACAAGTAGGCCGGCAGGAGCCGTAAGGGAAGCATAATGCGGGTTATCATCTCCTCCTCACACTTACCGTGCAAACAGCTCAAGGTCTTTTGCAAACGTTTCTGTAGAGTGAAAAAAAATGGAAATGAGATTTCTAATTAGAGAGATGGGGGTAACTCATAATTAAAGATCTTGGAAGGACATCAAGATAAAGCGCTTCACGTGAATCGCTCGGAAGACTAAAAAGGACGATGTGATGGGAAGTCATTGTGAGATAAAGGAATCTGCACCCTGCTGGAGAGAAAAGACCAACCAACATAAAATCATCATTTTTACAAACTAAACACCAAACAGGAAGCTGAACATTTCATAAAACAATATTTTTATTACATTTTTTTTTCTTTTCTTACAATTTGTTTTAACACTCGGTGACAGAACAATACAGTGTTACCATAATAACATTGTACTACTCTGGGAAGGAATCAGGATTATTAAAAAAAAATATTATTACAAATTATGATTGCTTAGTCCAATGAATTTTTATAAGCAACCATGTTTACTGAATGAATCGATTCATTTAGATCCAGATTATACCACCCTGATATTAGTGACCCCCAGGCCCAGATTATACCACCCTGATATTAGTGACCCCCAGGCCCAGATTATACCACCCTGATATTAGTGACCCCCAGGCCCAGATTATACCACCCCAACCCCAGATTATACCACCCTGATATTAGTGACCCCAGGCCCAGATTATACCACCCTGACCCCAGATTATACCACCCTGATATTAGAGACCCCCAGGCCCAGATTATACCACCCTGATATTAGTGACCCCCAGGCCCAGATTATACCACCCTGATATTAGAGACCCCCAGGCCCAGATTATACCACCCTGATATTAGAGACCCCCAGGCCCAGATTATACCACCCTGATATTAGTGACCCCCAGGCCCAGATTATACCACCCTGATATTAGAGACCCCCAGGCCCAGATTATACCACCCTGATATTAGTGACCCCCAGGCCCAGATTATACCACCCTGACCCCAGATTACACCACCCTGATATTAGTGACCCCAAGGCCCAGATTATACCACCCTGACCCCAGGCCCAGATTATACCACCCTGATATTAGAGACCCCCAGGCCCAGATTATACCACCCTGATATTAGAGACCCCCAGATTATACCACCCTGATATTAGAGACCCCCACGCCCAGATTCTACCACCCTGATATTAGAGACCCCCCAGGCCCAGATTATACCACCCTGACCCTAGGCCCAGATTATACCACCCTGACCACAGGCCCAGATTATACCACCCTGATATTAGAGACCCGCCAGGCCCAGATTATACCACCTTGACATTAGAGACCCCCAGGCCCAGATTATACCACCCTGATATTAGAGACCCCCCAGGCCCAGATTATACCACCCTGACTCCAGGCCCAAATTATACCACCCAGACCCAGATTTTACCACCCTGACATTAGTGTGACCCCCAGACCCAGATTATAACACACCGGCATTAGTATGACCCCAGGTCCAGAATACACCACACTAATTATTAGTGTGACCCCAGGCCCAGATTACACCACAATGGCATTAGTGTGACCCCCCCAAGGGCCAGATTATACCACACTGACATTAGCGTGACCCCCCAGACCCAGATTATATCACACTGATATTAGGGTGATCCCCCAGACCCAGATTATACCACCCTGACATTTTAGTGTAACCCCCAGGCCCAGATTATACCACACCGGCATTAGTGTGACCCCCAGGCCCAAAATTCACCATGCTGATATTAGTGTGACCCCCTCCCCCATATTATACCACACTGATATTTGTGTGACCCCCAGACCCAGATTATATCACACTGATATTAGGGTGATCCCCCAGACCCAGATTATACCACCCTGACATTTTAGTGTAACACCCAGGCCCAGATTATACCACACCGGCATTAGTGTGACCCCCAGGCCCAAAATTCACCATGCTGATATTAGTGTGACCCCCCCCCCATATTATACCACACTGATATTAGTGTGACCCCCCCCCATATTATACCACACTGATATTAGTGTGACCCCCCCCATATTATACCACACTGATATTAGTGTGACCCCCCCATATTATACCACACTGATATTAGTGTGACCCCCCCCCCCATATTATACCACACTGACATTAGTGTGACCCCCCCCCCCCCCCCCAGACTATACCACACTGACATTAGTGTGACACCCCCCCATATTATACCACACTGATATTCGTGTGACCCCCAGACCCAGATTATACCACACTGACATTAGTGTGACCCCCCCCCCCCAGATTATACCACACTGACATTAGTGTGACCCCCCCCCCCCCAGATTATACCACACTGACATTAGTGTAACCCCCCCAGACCCAGATTATACCACACTGACATTAGTGTAACCCCCCCAGACCCAGATTATACCACACTGACATTAGTGTAACCCCCCCAGACCCAGATTATACCACACTGACATTAGTGTTACCAGACCCAGATTATACCACACTGGCATTAGTGTTACCCCCCCCAGACCCAGATTATACCACACTGACATTAGTGTGACCCCCCCCCCCAGACCCAGATTATACCACCCTGACATTAGTGTGACACCCCCACCCCCCCCGACCCAGATTATACCACACTGACATTAGTGTTACCAGACCCAGATTATACCACACTGGCATTAGTGTTACCCCCCCCAGACCCAGATTATACCACACTGACATTAGTGTGACCCCCCCCCCAGACCCAGATTATACCACCCTGACATTAGTGTGACACCCCCACCCCCCCGACCCAGATTATACCACACTGACATTAGTGTGACCCCCCCCCCCCGACCCAGATTACACCACCCTGTCATTAGTGTGAACCCCCGAGGCTCCTGTGAAGGTGTCACTTACCACACTGTCGGAAGGCGATTTCTGAAATCGCAGCAATGGCCTGTTTACTGTACTGAACCTCCTGATCTTCTGCCACATCCTGGCACAGACCCCCCACTGTGTAGTGAACGGCCGCCTTCAAACGCTGGAGAGGGGGGGGGATAAGAAGAATAAAGACATTTTACCTTCTGCAGTTATAATCATCAATGACAAAATTGTTTACAGCAGGGTTTGACAAATTTGCTTGGAATCTAGGAGCCAGCTAAAAAAGTTAGGAGCCAGAAAACGCGCCCCGTCTCGACGAGCTTGCGCACAGAAGCGAACACATACGTGAGCAGCGCCCGCATATGTAAACGGTGTTCAAACCACACATGTGAGGTATCGCCGTGATCGTTAGAGTGAGAGCAATAATTCTAGCCCTAGTCCTCCTCTGTAACTCAAAACATGCAACCTGTAGATTTTTTTAAACGTCGCCTATGGAGATTTTAAAGGGTAAAAGTTTGTCGTCATTCCACGAGCGGACGCAATTTTGAAGCGTGACATGTTGGGTATCAATTTACTCTGCGTAACATTATCTTTCACAATATAAAAAAAATTGGGCTAACTTTACTGTTGTCTTATTTTTTCATTTAAAAAAAAGTGTATTTTTTTCCCAAAAAAGTGCGCTTGTAAGACCGCTGCGCAAATGCGGCGTGACAGAAAGTATTGCAACAATCGCCATTTTATTCTCTAGGGTGTTAGAATTAAAAATATATATAATGTTTGGGGGTTTTAATTATAGGGAAGGCTATGACTAAGCATTGGTTATCAATGTGAAACTAGTTAGCTCTTTTACCCCACTGTTTGCTGTTTTTTTCTTGCTTTTGTAGTATTTTTTACCAGAATAAAAGGCAACACCTTTTTACCTTTTATTGGAGTGCGGCTGTCCAAAATTTCTTTCCTCCCATTTATAATTATAGGGAAGGAGATGGCAGTGAAAATAGTGAAAAATGACACACATTAGAATTGCTGTTTAACTTGTAATGCCAACGGCCACCACCAGATGGCGCCACCTCACAGAAGGAAGAGCTTGGGACTTCACAAGGCCGCAAAGCCACGGCCTCAATTACCGGCCGTCATTGGGCCCGCCGCGTGAGGATCCTGTGCCTCCGTACACCTCCCCCACTGCGCGATCGCAGCGGCCGGTAACTGAGGCTGCGGCCTCAATTACCGGCGGGCGCCAGGTCACAATTTCTTGTCGCAATTGCGACCTGGCGCCCGGATATTGTCGACCCCTGGTTTACAGAACCCAAAGTGAACTTTTCAGTAACGTTACAAGTCTGCAGGAATGGATTCTTCCCAAAACGTCCACATTTTACGGTTCAATACCTATCCTTGAGCTCCAATCAGAGACTTTGCCTAGGCAGATGATGTCATCAGTCTGCTGCAGGCAGGACCAAGCATTTCCTCAGTCTCCCTTCCCCCTGTGATCAGACTGTACTGTACATTGTAACTTTGTAGCAAGGTGAGAGGCTGCGTCAGGGGCTAATCTGCATCAGACATTTGTGCAAGTGCTGCACAGGCACCAGAATTCACATGACTGTTCTCTCCTAACCAGCATCTCTTCCCAGGAAGGAGAGGGTGACTCCTGCACAAAGATGGCGCCGTCCTTTTGAAAAGAAAAGCAGGTGAAGGTGTTGTCATGGGGAATACGGTGATCGATGTCACAGTGCTCTATACCTGCAGAAGGATTTGCATTTGTCCAACCAGTCCTGATATTTACACAGCTCTGCCACACAGCACAGTAGGGCAGGAGATCTGATATTTCTCAACTACAGTTCAGTATCACTTACAGGTCGTGTCCCTCCCCCAGCCTGTGACTGTACACTGAAAAGATAAGCAGCTCATCTCTCCGATCTTTTCTCCTATCGGCATGCTCCTTGCACTACAGAACAGCTGATTGGCTCCTGTAATATTGCCATTGATCCCCCAAAAGTGTCTGTTAGGTGTCCGATGTGTTCACTGCAGTATCGCAGTCCCGAAAAAAAAAAAAAAAAATCGCCGCCATTAGGCCCCTTTCACACTGGGCGCGGTGGCGGTATAGCAGCGCGATTTTTAGCGCCGCTATACCGTCGTATTTACTGGAATATTCGGTCGCTAGCGGTGCGGTTTTAAGCCCCGCTAGCGGCCGAAAAAGGGTTAATACCGCCCGCAGACCGAGGCTACAGTCGCGGTTTGCGGGCAGTATGGCCGCGCTGTCCCATTGGGAAGGAACGATGAAGGAGCGGTATACACACCGCTCCTTTCCCGCTCCAAAGATGCTGCTTGCAGGAGATTTTTTTTTTCCTCCCGCCAGCGCATCGCCCCTCGGGCTTTCACATTGAGAATGCTGGGGCAGGATTATTTCAGGCGTTATTTATGCGCCATTTTTAGCGCTAAAACGCCTGAAATACGCCTCAGTGTGAAAGGGGCCTTACTAGTAAAAATAAATAAATAAAAAGTGCCATGATTCTATCCCGTAATTTGTAGACGCTATAACTTTTGCGCAAAGTCCAATCAATATATACGCTTATTGGGATTTTTTTTTTTTTACCAAAAACATGTAGAAGAATAGATATTGTTCAAATTAAATGAAGAAATTCGATTTTTTTTAACCACTTAACCCCCGGACCATATTGCTGGTCAAAGACCGGGCCACTTTTTGCGATTTGGCACTGCGTCGATTTAACTGACAATTGCGCAGTCGTGCGACGTGGCTCCCAAACAAAATTGGCGTCTTTTTTTCCCCACAAATAGAGCTTTCTTTTGGTGGTATTTGATCACCTCTGCGTTTTTTATTTTTTGCGCTATAAACAAAAATAGAGTGACAATTTTGAAAAAAATATAATATTTTTTACTTTTTGCTATAATAAATATCCCCAAAAATATATAAAAAAAATATTTTTTTTCCTCAGTTTAGGCCGATACGTATTCTACCTATTTTTGGTAAAGAAAATCGCAATAAGTGTTTATAGATTGGTTTGCGCAAAAGTCATAGCGTCTACAAAATAGGGGATAGTTTTATGGCATTTTTATTAATAATTTTTGTTTTACTAGTAATGGCGGCGATCAGTGATTTTTTTTGGTACTGCGACATTATGGCGGACACATCGGACACTTTTGACACATTTTTGGGACCATTGGCATTTTTATAGCGATCAGTGCTATAAAAATGCATTGGATTACTATAAAAATGCCACTGGCGGTGAAGGGGTTAACACTAGGGGGCGAGGAAGGGGTTAAGTATGTTCCCTGGGTGTGTTCTAACTGTAGGGGGGGTGGGACTGACTAGGGGAAATGACCGATCTTCTGTTCATACATTGTATGAACAGACGGTCAGGCATTTCTCCCCTGACAGGACCGGGAGCTGTGTGTTTACGAGCGATCGCGGGTGCCCGGCGGTGATCGCGGCCGCCGGGCACACGCGTCGGTGTCAGAGGCGAGCGTGCACGCCCTTCGGCGGCGCGCCCCTATTGGCTGCTCGGCGAGATGACGTAGATCTACGTGATCTCGCCCAGCAGAGCCGACCTGCTGCCCTATAACTGCCGCGGCTGGTCGGCAAGCGGTTAATGTATGCGTTTTATAGCAGAAAATAAATAATTAATAAAAATGCCATAAAACTATCCCCTATTTTGTAAACGCTATAAATTTTGCGCAAACCAATCGATAAACGCTTATTGCGATTTTTTTTACCAAAAATATGTAGAAGAATACGTATCGGCCTAAACTGAGGAAAAAAATAATATTTTTTTATATCTTTTTGGGGGATATTTATTATAGCAAAAAGTAAAAAAATATTGCATTTTTTTTTTTTAATTGTCGCTCTATTTTTGTTTATAGCGCAAAAAAAAAAACGCAGAGGTGATCAAATACCACCAAAAGAAAGCTCTATTTGTGGGAAAAAAAGGACGCCAATTTTGTTTGGGTGCCATGTCGCACGACCGCGCAATTGTCAGTTAAAGCCACTCAGTGCCGAATCGCAAAAAGGGGCAAGGTCCTTTACCTGCATATTGGTCCGGGTCTTAAAAGAATGAATGAAACTACTGTATACACTGAGAACTGCACACATGAGCTCATTACAACCACTAGAGGGCGCCAAATACAAGCAATCTGAACCAAGCTCGGTGGCGCTGTGCGGACCACACTAAACCACTAGGTGGCGCTGTGTACACGCAACACTCAGCGGCTTGGTGCCTGTGCACTTACAGCGCATCTGGCGCTAGGTGGCGCTGTGTACACGCGAATCTGTAAGAGGAGGAGGTGTACAGCGAACGCGGAGCCGGTATACGGTGTGCATAAGGAAGTCCCCGGTGTCCCCCCCTCCGGTACCTGCATCCGGTTCACTCTCCGCTCCTCATCTTCCGCCATCTCCGCTGTCACCAGGCTCCGGGGAACTTTCCCGCCGAGATACGAACCACCTACGGGCTGCAGAGAGGGACAACTCCCGGCAGAGGGCGAAGCGGCCGCGTCACGTGATCACTAGGGAGAGAGAATGGGCGCAGGATGGATGTAAGGCGCAAGCGCAGAATAGGCGCAAGGATCATGAAGCGCTGACAATAAGGACTGGGGGAGGGGAGAGGGTCCTAGTATTTGAATGGGAAGAGAATCCAATGTTCTGGATATATATTATATTATATGATAAGGGCTCAATCACACCCCCACCCCTGTGTTTTGTTTAACCATTTCAGCTCCAGAAGAATGTACCCCCCTCCTTCCTGACCAGGCCATTGTTTGCTGCGCTCCTTTAACTGGTAATTGTGCGGTCATGCTACGCTGTACACAAATGACGTGCCTATTGTTTGTTTGCACACAAATACGGTACATTTGGTATTTAATCACCGCTGTTTTTTTTATTATTATTATGTAAACAAACAGGGCCGCCATCAGGGGGGTACAGGCAGTACACCTCTAAGGGGCTCGGAGGTCCCCAGGGGCCTGAATGGCAACCCCCCTTTTTTTTTTAGGGGTCCGGAGGGGCCCAGATGGACCCCCCCTTTTTTTTTTTTTTTTTTAGAAAAAAACTTTTTTTATATATATATTTTTATTTTATTTTTTATTAAAGGCCCAATTTTTTTTTTTTTTTTTTTTTAGAGGTCCCCAGGGCCCCGGAGGCCCCAGGATGGCAACCCCCCCTTTTTTTTATTTATTTTTATTAAAAAAAAACATTTAATATCTTTTTATTTTATTTTTTATTAAAGGGACAATTTTTTTATTTATTTTTTTATTAAAAAAAAAACATTTAATATATTTTTATTTTATTTTTTATTAAAGGGACAATTTTATTTTTTTAGAGGTCCCCAGGGCCCCGGAGGCCCCAGGATGGCAACCCCCCCTTTTTTTTATTTATTTTTATAAAAAAAAAAAATATTTAATATATTTTTATTTTATTTTTTATTAAAGGGACAATTTTTTTTTTTTTTTTTTTTAAGGGGTCAGGAGATCCCCAGGGCCCCGGATGACAACCCCCTTTTTTTTTATATAAAGAAAAATCTTTTTATATATATATATATATTTTTATTTCTTTTGTTGTTATATATATATATATTAAATTATTATTAAAGGGCCCAGGATGGAAACTCCCCGTTTTTTTATATAAATAAATGTCTATTTTTTTTTTATATATTTGTTTTTATTTATTTTGTATTAAAGGGCCCAGAGGTCCCGGATGGCAACCCCCCTTTTTTTGTAATTTCTTTTTATAAAAAATAATAATAATTTGTATGTATGTGTGTGTGTGTGTGTGTGTGTGTGTGTATATATATATGAAGTCAGTTGATGGAATTCAGCCTATAAGGCCTTAGTCATAAGATGAAGTCAGTTGATGGGTTTCAGCCTATAAGGCCTTAGTCATAAGATGAAGTCCGTTGATGGGTTTCAGCCTATAAGGCCTTAGTCATAAGATGAAGTCCGTTGATGGGTTTCAGCCTATAAGGCCTTAGTCATAAGATGAAGTCCGTTGATGGGTTTCAGCCTATAAGGCCTTAGTCATAAGATGAAGTCCGTTGATGGGTTTCAGCCTATAAGGCCTTAGTCATAAGATAAAGTCAGTTGATGGGTTTCAGCCTATAAGGCTTTAGTCATAAGATGAAGTCAGTTGATGGGTTTCAGCCTATAAGGCTTTAGTCATAAGATGAAGTCAGTTGATGGGTTTCAGCCTATAAGGCCTTAGTCATAAGATGAAGTCAGTTGATGGAATTCAGCCTATAAGGCCTTAGTCATAAGATGAAGTCAGTTGATGGGTTTCAGCCTATAAGGCCTTAGTCATAAGATGAAGTCAGTTGATGGGTTTCAGCCTATAAGGCCTTAGTCATAAGATGAAGTCCGTTGATGGGTTTCAGCCTATAAGGCCTTAGTCATAAGATGAAGTCCGTTGATGGGTTTCAGCCTATAAGGCCTTAGTCATAAGATGAAGTCCGTTGATGGGTTTCAGCCTATAAGGCCTTAGTCATAAGATAAAGTCAGTTGATGGGTTTCAGCCTATAAGGCTTTAGTCATAAGATGAAGTCAGTTGATGGGTTTCAGCCTATAAGGCCTTAGTCATGAGATGAAGTCAGTTGATGGGTTTCAGCCTATAAGGCCTTAGTCATAAGATGAAGTCAGTTGACGGGTTTTAGCCTATAAGACCTTAGTCATGAGATGAAGTCAGTTGATGGGTTTCAGCCTATAAGGCCTTAGTCATAAGATGAAGTCAGTTGATGGGTTTCAGCCTATAAGGCCTTAGTCATAAGATGAAGTCAGTTGATGGGTTTCAGCCTATAAGGCCTTAGTCATAAGATGAAGTCAGTTGATGGGTTTCAGCCTATAAGGCCTTAGTCATAAGATGAATTCAGTTGACGGGTTTCAGCCTATAAGGCCTTATGCCGCGTACAGACGGTCGTTTTTTTGTGATGAAATAAAACGACGTTTTAAATCATGAAATAAAACAACGTTTTTGAAACTTCATTTTCAAAAACGACGTTACCTACACACCATAGTTTTTTCAAAATGCTCTAGCAAAGCGCGGTTACATTCAGCACTCTTTTCCATTGAAGCTAGCTTCATAACTTGCTTCTGAGCATGCGCGGGTTTAAAAACGTTGTTTTGCCCACACACTATCATTTAAATTGACACAAAAAACAACGTTTTGAAAAACTACACAAAAAATTCAAGCATGTTCGAATTTTTTTTTTGTTGTTTTTCAGAAGACATAAAACAACGTTTTCCCCACACATGGTCACTTTAAATTACGTTTTTTAAAAACTACGTTTTTTTTCATCACAAAAAACGACCGTCTGTACGCGGCATTAGTCATAAGATGAAGTCAGTTGACGGGTTTCAGCCTATAAGGCCTTAGTCATAAGATAAAGTCAGTTGACGGGTTTCAGCCTATAAGGCCTTAGTCATAACCATATTACAGACGTAGCGTGAATGTCGTTTGTATCGGCAGGTTTGTGCAGAATGGACTGGCCCATCCACCATCTGTGTAGAAATGTCAAAAGTAAGGGTAGGCAGGTCACTTTGGGGTCAGTGACAACATGAAAACCTGAAGCAGGTGATACTGGTCTGGTTATGTCTGTGGGTGGGATCCCTCTTTAGGATGGCTGTAAGAAGGAAGGTGCCTATGTTCAATCTTCCGTCTTTCTATCGTACTGATTTCTTTTTATTTTTGTCTACTTTTCCAGAACCTCTATTTTCGAGTCTGAAGCCATAAACTGCTCACTGATTGCAGCCTAAATATTTATATGAGGACATATGAGGGAGGATGATTTGTAGACACGTCTGTCCATCAATCCCCCAACACAAACCAGAGACACATTACTCGGGAGAGATGGACGCTACGGGACGTTTTCTTCCCCAGTTTTGCCTTATAGTGTATCTCTAGGCACAAGCGAATGCATAGCCTAGGGGGGCGGGGGGTTGGTTGTTGGACCCTCAAATCTTTATTGTGGTCTGTGTGCCCATTGGGGAAATTCACCCCTCTATCCATGCTGATGAACTTTGTCACCAAGACGGAAACATCTTCCTATTGGGGACAGCTGTCCAAGGGCTTGTTCATGTATGCGGCTATTACTGCCCCACCCTCTGAAAAGCGATCTGCAGTGGATCACTTTTCAGAAGGCGTATGACAGGCGATATGTCACCGCTTTTTTTTCTCGCCCTCCTCATGCCACAACTGGGCCTCGTTCACTTGGATGTGGCGTATTCAGCAGCGGTACCGCCCGCCAAATGCCACATGCCGTTAAATTTTTACCCCTGGCCTGGGCAGCTGCATTTCTGTATATGGGGGAGGGGGAGTAGTAAAACTAAAAAAATACACCCCACCCCCTAGAATTGTGGTCTGTGTCATGCTGTATAACAACTCCCCCCCAGCATTGGTGGTAAGTGGATGCAATAACCTTCCCCAGCATTGGTGGTCAAAGACCTGGCTGTAACAATAACCACCCCCCCCCCCAGCATTGGTGATCAGTGGCTGACTTTAACAATAAACCCCTCTGCATTGGTGGTCAGTGGCTGGCTGTAACAATAACCCCCCCAAGCATTGGTGGTCAGTGGCTGGCTGTAACAATAACCCCCCCCAGCATTGGTGGTCAGTGGCTGGCTGTAACAATAACCCCCCCCCAGCATTGGTGGTCAGTGGCTGGCTGTAACAATAACCCCCCCAGCATTGGTGGTCAGTGGCTGGCTGAAACAATAACCCCCCCCAAGCATTGGTGGTCAGTGGCTGGCTGTAACAATAACCCCCCCCCAGCATTGGTGGTCAGTGGCTGGCTGTAACAATAACCCCCCCCAGCATTGGTGGTCAGTGGCTGGCTGAAACAATAACCCCCCCCCAAGCATTGGTGGTCAGTGGCTGGCTGTAACAATAACCCCCCCAGCATTGGTGGTCAGTGGCTGGCTGAAACAATAACCCCCCCCAAGCATTGGTGGTCAGTGGCTGGCTGAAACAATAATCCCCCAAGCATTGGTGGTCAGTGGCTGGCTGTAACAATAACCCATCCAGTATTGGTGGCCGGTGGCTGGCTGTAACAATAACCCCCCCAAGCATTGGTGGTCAGTGGCTGGCTGTAACAATAACCCCCCCAAGCATTGGTGGTCAGTGGCTGGCTGAAACAATAACCCCCCAAGCATTGGTGGTCAGTGGCTGACTGTAACAATAACCCCCCCAGCATTGGTGGTCAGTGGCTGGCTGTAACAATAACCCCCCCAAGCATTGGTGGTCAGTGGCTGGCTGAAACAATAACCCCCCAAGCATTGGTGGTCAGTGGCTGGCTGTAACAATAACCCCCCCAAGCATTGGTGGTCAGTGGCTGGCTGTAACAATAACCCCCCCCCCAAGCATTGGTGGTCAGTGGCTGGCTGTAACAATAACCCCCCCAAGCATTGGTGGTCAGTGGCTGGCTGAAACAATAACCACCACCCACAGAACTGGTGAATAGTAGATGGCTGAAAGAATGCAGTATCCATCCCCCCTATTTTCACTCTGCTGACGTTCGCACCAGGGCGCCCTCTACGTGTCGGTACCTGGTGCAGGCTTGAGATCCTAATGCAGATACAGTAGAACCTTGGATTACGAGCATAATCCATTCCAGGAGAATGCTTGTAATCCAAAGTACTTGCATATCAAAGCCAGTTTCCCCATAGAAGTCAATGGAAACAAAGATAATTCATTCCGCATTGACTTCTATGGCATGCAATACCGCATGTGGCCAGAGGTCATGTGGGCAGAGGGCATGTGGGCAGAGGGCGCGGGAGAGCCTCAGAAATACTCAGGGACAGCCTGAGGCTGATCTCAGAAACCTTCGGAAAGGTTCGAACTCTGGAACTGAGTATTTCCAAATGGCTCTGAACCATTCCGAGTGTCACCGGCGCCCCCGCACCTCTGGCCAAATGCGGTACTGCACACCCCATTAGCTTGAATTCTGCTTGTTTTGCAAGACAACACTCGCAAACCAAGTCAGGACTTAAAAAAAAAAAAAAGTTGCTTGTTATTCAAAACGCTCGTTAACCGCATTACTCGTGAACCGAGGTTCCACTGTACAGTGTATAAAACAAAAACAATGGCCCGGATTCACAGACACTGGCGCATATTTATGCCGCCGTAGCGTATCTCCTTTACGCTACGCCGACACAGCGCAGAGAGGCAAGCACTGAATTCACAAAGCACTTCCTCCCAAATCTGCGCTGGGTTTCTCAGGCGTAAGCCTGCGTAGGTGAAGCCTGTTTTTAGGTGTATCTTAGTTTTGTGGGCACGGCGCACAGATACGACGGCGCATATTTGCACTTACGCGGCGTATCTCGAGATACGTCGGCGCAAGTGCTTTGTGAATCCGGGCCAAGCTGTACTTCCACCAAGAACTTGGCTTCAGCCAGCTGCTTGCCTGCCGAGCTCTGCAGCCTCACGATGATCCTAGAGGTCTATATGGATTTATGACAAGCCCTGATCAACTTTTTATTGTCTTTTATGCTTTTTAACTGCTTGCCGACCGCGCACCGCCGTTCTACGTCGGCAAGCTGGCACTCCTGGGCGAGAGCACGTCATTCTACGTCGGCTCTTTCAGCCGCCACTAGGGACGCGCACGCCCCCCGCTCGCCCCCGACTCCCGTGCGTGTGCCCGGCAGGCGCGATCGCCGCCGGGCACACGCGATCACTCGTTACAGAGCGGGGACCGGGAGCTGTGTGTGTAAACACACAGCTCCCGTTCCTGTCAGCGGGGGAAACTCTGATTTTCTGTTCATACAATGTATGAACAGAGGATCAGTGTTTCCCCTAGTGAGGCCACCCCCCCCCCACAGTAAGAACACACCCAGGGAACATACTTAACCCCTTCCCCGCCCCCTAGTGTTAACCACTTCACTGCCAGTGGCATTTTTATAGTAATCCAATGCATTTTTATAGCACTGATCGCTATAAAAATGCCAATGGTCCCAAAAATGTGTCCGAAGTGTCCGCCATAATGTCGCAGTACCGAAAAAAAATCGCTGATCGCCACCATTACTAGTAAAAAAAAAATATTAATAAAAATGACATAAAAATACCCACTATTTTGTAAACGCTATAACTTTTGCGCAAACCAATCATAAACGCTTATTGCGATTTTTTTTTTAGGTAGAAGAATACGTATCGGCCTAAACTGAGGGAAAAAAATGTTTTTTTATATATTTTTGGGGGATATTTATTACAGCAAAAAGTAAAAAATATAAATTTTTTTCAAAATTGTCGCTCTATTTTTATTTATAGCGCAAAAAATAAAAACCGCAGAGGTGATCAAATACCACCAAAATAAAGCTCTATTTGTGGGAAAAAAAGGACGCCAATTTTGTTTGGGAGCCACGTCGCACGACCGCGCAATTGTCTGTTAAAGCGACGCAGTCCCGAATCGCAAAAAGTACTCTGGTCTTTGGGCAGCAATATGGTCCGGGGGTGAAGTGGTTAATAAAATGCTACACCTAGATGGCGGCGCCCTCTAGTGTTTGTTTTATATAGAACAGAACAAAAGATTGCCAGCAGGCAGGTAAAGTGTTTGTTGTCACAGAAGGGACGTTGCATGTCTCCCCTGCTATAAAGAGCTGCCTGCTGAGTTTTTGAATAGTTTAGTTGTGCTTTAGGTCGTGTTTAGTTGCTGTACTGTACATTGGCTGGATAGCACTATATGTGTTACACTGGAGCACTTTCTCCTCAGTGTAGAAGTGAATATGGGGGCAGATCATTACCAGGTATGGAGTGTGTGTTCAGTAACAGGCTCACATGTTCATGATTTGCGGATTGCACATGTGGTTGTGTCCCGGGTAAGGTGTGATGTCCCCACAGGGAGGCGGTGATGTCATGCAGGTGATGGATTTAGCTGTCTCTGACTTTTGGCCAGACTTTCTGTCTGCTTTCCTTTATATCTTCTAAATGATCACAGTCCCACCAAGATCGTCCTGCGTGTAGCGCGGAGAGGTCTGGATAAAGTTATTTTTATAACGTTTATCTTGCTTTTTTTTTTTTTTTCTCCATGAATAAAGAAATCCGCAGAGCTCAGTCTTCCCGTAAACTGACCGTATAACACCGGACAATAAAATACAATATGTAGATTTCTGATTAACCACTTAAGGACCGCCTCCTGCACATATACGTCGGCAGAATGGCACGGCTGGGCACAAGCACGTACCTGTACGTTATCTTTAAGTGCCCAGCCATAGGTCGCGGGCGCGCGCCCACGGCCCGGTCCGAAGCCTGATCGCCGCTGGAGTCCCGCGATTGGTCCCCGGGGCTGAAGAACGAGGAGAGCTGTGTGTAAACACAGCTTCCCCGTTCTTCACTGTGGCGCTGTCATTGTTCCCTGATATAGGGAAACACGATCAATGATGTCACACGTCCAGCCCCGCCCCCCTACAGTTAGAAACACATTTGAGGTCACACTTAAAGCGGAGGTTCACCCTAAAAATCAACTTTATACCATGCCATCCAGCATACTAGCGTCAGCTAAAGTATGCCTTTATTTTTATTTTTTTGTGCTGTACTTCCGGTTTAATCCGTAAGTTTCGTTTCAGACACCCGCGGGGAATGGGCGTTCCTATGAAAAGTGGAACATGATTGACGGCCGGCTATTGCGCGTCACACGTTCCGAAAATAGCCGGAGTAGGACTCGGCTCTTCACGGCGCCTGCGCACAGACTAGGAGCTGACTGCGCAGGCGCCGTATATGTCAGCGTCCTATTTCGGATTTTTTCGGAAGGCATGACGCGCCATAGCGGGACGTCAATCATGTACCCCTCTTCATAGGAACGCCCATTTCCCGGCCGGAGTCTGAAACAAAAGTTACGGATTAAACCGTAAGTACACCGCAAAAAAAAAAAAGCATACTGTAGCTGACGCTAGTATGCTCGTTTGTATGGTAGATAAAGGCATTTTTTTTTTTTAGGGTGAACCCCCGCTTTAACCCCTTCAGCGCCCCCTAGTGGTTAACTCCCAAACTGCAATTGTCATTTTCACAGTAAACAATGCATTTTTATAGCATTTTTTGCTGTGAAAATGACAGCTGTATTTTTGGTTATAGCGCAAAAAATAAAAACCGCAGAGGTGATCAAATACCACCAAAAGAAAGCTCTATTTTTTGGAAAAAAAGGACGCCAATTTTGTTTGGGAGCCTTGTCGCACGACCGCGCAATTGTCAGTTAAAGCGACGCAGTGCCGAATCGCGAAAACTGACCGGGTCCTTTAACTGCATTTTGGTCCGGGTCTTAAGTGGTTAAAGAGACGCCATCACGTTACTCATACAAAGCAAACTGGCAGTGTCTGTGTAATGGCCTCATCTACCCGCTGACACCGACCTTCTCAGCACTCCTCTGCATGATGACCACACACAACCTACGCTCTCTCCTTCATCTTAAGCCAATGTTTCCCAACCTGGGTGCCACAACTCTGATGTGAAGTGGGGACTTTGTGACTGGTGGGCTCTGTTGAGGACTGGGTGACTGGGGGGGCTCTGTAATGGGGGGACTCAGTGAAGAAGAGACTCATGTATAATGGGCTTTTGATGTAAAGGGCCACCTCTGATGTGATGAGGAGCTCTCATATGTAGGGGGGCTTCTGATCACCGCTCCCGATGACAGGGAGCAGTAGATCATTAGGCAGAACAGGGAGAGGCCTTGTTTACATCCCCTCGTCCTGCCGCTCCGTGACACGATCGCGGGACACCGGCGGACATCGAGTCCGCGGGCACGATCACGGAAACCCGTGGCGGGCGGACACGTGCCTGCTAGACGGCAGATTCAAGGCAACGTACCTGTACGTTACTTTGCCTGCCCGTGCCATTCTGCCGACGTATATCTACGTGAGGCAGTCGGCAAGCAGTTAATAAATTAGGTCATGATTTAAGAACTGCATTTTGTATTTACTCAGGTTATCTTTGTGTAATATTACAATTTGTTTGACGATCTGAATTGTTTAAGTGTGACAAATATGCAAAAAAAATAATAAAAAAAAATAAAAACAGGAAGGGGACAAATACTATGTCACATCTCTGTATATACTGTATATATTGTGGCAGCAGGCAGGTTAAATTTCCTGGTTGCATCCAGGATGCAGTGGGGCAGATCCACAAAGGTATTACGCCGGCGTATCTCTTGATACGCCGCGTAATTTTAAATTTTGCGCGTCGTCTCTTTGTTTTGTATCCTCAAAACAAGATACGACGGCATCTCGGCTAGATCCGACAGGCGTACGTCTTAGTACGCCGTTGGATCTAAGCTGCAATTTTTCGGCGGCCGCTAGGTGGCGTTTCCGTCGAATTCCGCGTTGAGTATGCAAATGAGCTAGTTACGATGATCCACGAACGTACGACCGGCTGGCGCATTTTTTTACGTCGTTTGCGTTCGGCTTTTTCCGGCATATAGTTAAAGCTACTGTTATGAGGCGTACTCAATGTTAAGTATGGCCGTCGTTCCCGCGTAGAAATGTGAAATTTGTATGTCGTTTGCGTAAGTCGTTCGCGAATAGGGATTTGCGTAGAATGACGTCACCGTCGGAAGCACTGGCTTGTTCCGGGTTAATCTCGAGCATGCGCACTGGGATACCCCCACGGACAGCGCATGCGCAGTTGAAAAAAAAACGTTGTTTACGTCGGGTCACAACGTATTTACATAAAACACGCCCCCATCACAGAGATTTGAATGGCGCGCCAATTACGCCGCCAAAGATACACTACGCCCCCGTAACTTACGGCGCAAATTCTTTGAGGATTTGAAAAAAAAAAAGTTATGGCGGGGTAGTGTATCTTAGATACGCTGCGCCCGTCGTATTATTGCACGCAGGTACGTGGATCTGCCCCTGAATGTATAAACGTCAGTCATCCACAGCAGCCAATCAGATTTTCATTCTCGGCAGTGAAATGAAGACGGAATGTTGCTTGTGCGTCATTCATCCAACATGGTTGCTATCACTGGCTGAGCTTTCCTGACGTTTCCCTGAGTCGCAGACTGTAATCGGAAACAAATGTGCCCAGGATGGTCTTGAAATGATTTCAGTGCAGAATGGCGAATTGTAATTGAATTATATTGGGGGAAAATACCTTTGCAGGGAATGAATAGCACATGTAACCTGTGGCACAGAAAAGCGTGTAGAATTCCAGAACGCAGTCCACTGGGGACCCACAATGTCCAGTCTCATTGTAGATGTTTTGTGACGGGACGAATCGTTTTATACAGAACTTTCAGCGTGTCCATAAAATAGAGCTGGCTATATAAAAGTGTGAAAATTACACCCCGGGCACTGGGCTGATGGTAACGTGGTTCTATGTGATTTCCTCATTGCAGTACACTGCTTTATAGTGGAAGGAACTCTCCCTTACAGCTCATGTAGAGGGGCTTTGTATAGGATATCTCCATAGCACTACTCAAACTTCAACGTAAAACGCAACTTCTGACCTGCTTTCCTACAACTCCATTGGATCTCAGGTGAACATGCTGCGTATAAAGAAATGCGGTTATAGTAAATAGAAGTCTGCCTCTGCAATTAAACTAGTCAAATTTTTTTTTTAGTTTTGGATAGACAGGAGAGGGATTTTAATGCTGTCTGGGCCCCCGTTAGGGAGATTGCCCCTCTCTATGACCCCTTTCATACCGAGGAGCTTTTCAAGCGTTTTAGCGATAGAAAAAAAGCGCCTGAAAACCGCCTCCCATTCATTTCAGTGTGACTTTTCACACTGGGACAGTGCGCCTGTGGGTCCTGCAAGCAGTATCTTTGGGCCCTGCCTATTGAAATGAATTGCCAGCGTTTCCAAAGCGCCTGAAAATCGATTTGAAAGTGTCGCAACATGAGCGATTTTAACCTCTTCTTCGACCGCTAGCGGGGATTAAAAGTGCTGTGCTAATGGCCGAAAAGCACTGCTTAAACAGCAGTAAAGCTGCGCTAAAACCACTAACGCTTGGGTGAAAGGGGTCTATTTGTCCTGTTTACTGTAATCACTGAAAGTGAAAGAAAACCCCCAAATTTTGGGTTGTCACCAAAACAGGAGATCTTCCAATAAAAACACTAGTTCTGTTGACAACCAGGGATTACTTAACCTCTTCCCGCCCACACGGCGGGTTTTTCTGGCCACATTGTGGCTCTGAATTGCCAGGAGGCCGTCTTTATACGGCCCCCAGGCCACTGGGGGGCGCGCAAGCAGCGCCGGCAGGGCGCACGCATGCCCGCCACCTCAGTCAGGTGCCGATGCGCGTGCCTGGAGGCCGCAATGTAAATACAGAGCTCCACGTCCTGTCAGGGAGAGGAGACCGATGGTGTGTCCCTTGTACATAGGGACAACCATCGGTCACCCCCCTCCCCCACAGTAAGAATCACTAATTAGGGAATACATTAACCGCTTCCTCACCCCCTAGTGTTAACCCCTTCCCTGCCAGTCACATTTATACAGTAATCAGTGCATATTTATATCATTGTTCGCTGTATAAATGTGAATGGTCCCAAAAATGTGTCAAAAGTGTCCGATGTGCTAGCCGCAATATTGCAGTCCTGACAAAAATCGCAGATCGCCGCCATTACTAGTAAAAAAAAAAAAATAATGAAAAAAAATCATAATTCTGTTCCCCATTTTGTAGGCGCTATAACTTTTGCGCAAACCAGTCGCTTATTGCGATTTTTTAATTTTTTTTTTAAAATACGTCGAAAAATACGTATCGGCCTTAACTGAGAAAAAAAATAGTTTTTTCAAAAAAAAAATGGGATATTTATTATAGCAACAAGTAAAAAAAAAATATATATTTTTTAAATTGTCGCTCTTTTTTTGTTTATAGCGCAAAAAATAAAAAACGCAGAGGTGATCAAATACCACCAAAATAAAGCTCTATTTGTGGGGAAAAAAGGACATCAATTTTGTTTGGGAGCCACGTCGCACGACCGCGCAAATGTCTGTTAAAGTGACGCAGTGCCGGAAGCTGAAATTTCGCCTGGGAACGAAGGGGGTTTATGTGCCCAGTAAGCAAGTGGTTAATGCTGTCTGGGCCCCTGTTAGGGAGATTGGCCCTCTCTATGACCCCTTTCATACCGAGGAGCTTTTCAAGGGTTTTAGCGATAGAAAAAGCGCCTGAAAACCGCCTCCCATTCATTTCAGTGTGACTTTTCACACTGGGACGGTGCGCCTGTGGGACTTTAGTAAAAGTCCTGCAAGCAGTATCTTTGGGCCCTGCCTATTGAAATGAATTTCCAGCGTTTCCAAAGCGCCTGAAAAGCGCTTTGAAAGTGTCGCAACATGAGCGATTTTAACCCCTTCTTCGGCCGCTACTAGGGATTAAAAGTGCTGTGCTAATGGCCGAAAAGCACTGCTTAAACAGCAGTAAAGGGGCGCTAAAACCACTAAAGCCTCGTACATACGATCAGTCCATCCAAACAGAACGGTCTGAAGGACCGTTGTCATCGGTTAACCGATGAAGCTGACTGATAGTCCGTCGCGCCCACACACCTCCGGTTAAAAAAACGATAGTGTCAGAACGCGGTGACGTAAAACACAACGACGTGCTGAAAAAAAAACAAAGTTCAATGCTTCCAAGCATGCGTCGACTTGATTCTGAGCCTGCGTGGCTTTTTAACCGATGGTTGTGCCTACTAACGATCGGTTTTGACCTATCGGTTAAATTTAAAGCAAGTTGGCTTTTTTTTAACCAATGGTTAAATAACCTATGGGGCCCACACACGATCGGTTTTGACCGATGAAAACGGTCCATCAGACCGTTGTCCTCTGGTTAACCTATCGTGTGTACGAGGCCTTACGCTTGGGTGAAAGGGGTCTATTTGTCCTATTTACTGTAATCACTGAAAGTGAAAGAAAACCCCCAAATTTCGGGTTGTCACCAAAACAGGAGATCTTCCAATAAAAACGCTAGTTCTGTTGACAACCAGGGATTACTTAAAGAGGTTTAAAGGATCATTTTAATAAACATGTTATACTTACCTCCACTGTGCAGCTCGTTTTGCACAGAGTGGCCCCCGAACCTGGTCTTCTGGGGTCCCTTGGCAGCTGTCTCGGTTCCTCCCCGCAAGAACTCAACCCCATCATGGGAGCTCTCTCCCATGGGGGTTAGTTCTTGCGGGCGCATTCCCGTGATACAGCCGGCGGTTATAGCCGCTCAATGTATCACTCGGCCCTGACGCGTCGCGTCATTGTTTGTGATTGACAGCAGCGCAAACCAATGGCTGCGCTACTATCAATCCATCCACTCTAGCCAATCAACGGCCAGACTGAGCGGAGAAGAGGACGTTGGGGGCGAGCCCAGCAGGTGAATGGGCTCAGGTAAGTAAAACGGGGAGGGCCGTAACTGTCAGATGTTTTTTCACCTTACTTAATGCATAGGATGAAAGACACCATGATCATGAAGGTGGTTCTCCCAGGGCGAGGCACGGCTATTGCACACTCTAGGCCGTGCTGATCGTGGTTGTCTTCCCTGCCGCTTCTCGGCCTTTTGGTTGGGACTGGGTGTGGTATCTGTCCTTATCAGTTGTCAGCGGAGCGCTGAAGCACCTCCTACATGGGGAGGGTGGATGCAATCCAATGACGTCATTGCACCTGGAAGGATGGTTTCAGCAGGGACTACGCTGTGCTGCCCGACAGAATACTGGGGGCCGGCCCATGGTTGAGTCTGAGCCATCTGGAAGGGTGCTCCTGGTGAGGATGGGTGCTGCGCTTGGTCTTGGTCTTTTTGCCGAGTTCTAGTCTGGCCTTCTGGCTGGCCGGTGTAAGTGCTATCTCTGTCAGCGATCCGGTTGGAGGAGCTGGTAATGCCCTGTGGTAGGACGGGGCAGAGCCATGCAAATCCGCTGGGTTGACGGAGGGTCTGGAGGGGCTAGTATTGGTGGAGGCTGTTACCTGAGCGGCAGTTCTCCCCAAGAAAACCTTGAAGGGCTCTCTAGCTGGCAGGGGTGGAGGGCTGCACTGGCCGGTCGGGGGGTCGGATATGGAACGAAAAGCCTATGGTGCATGTGCCCCTGGAGTGGCAGTCCAGGGGTATCTGATGATCACTGTGTGTGAGGGACACATTGATTTAAGGATACCACGGTCACTGCACCAGATACACGCTTTTTTTTAGCACCTGCCTCCTGGGCCGGGCCTTTTGGCTAGGACCGGAGGAATTTTTTATTCCTGGCCGGAGGGCCTGGTCATTGTTTCACCACAATGGCCACTTTTTTCACTCTCCTCTCCACTATCCCTTCCCCCACTTTATTTTATTTAAGCCTGTGTTTGTCACTTTTTTGTCTTTTTTTGTTGTGCACGTTTTGTCACTGTGTGATTAGTAGGGTGCGGGTCCTCGGGCCAGCCCTGAACGTCTTGGGAGTGGGTGGACATGGCCTTCTGGCTTAGTTCGCCTGCTCTCATGGGGTCTCCCTTCGGGGGAGCCCCACCTAGTACTGGGAGGGTTCTGTTTCGGCAGTCCCTCCGAGGAAGTTGGGTCCGTGTCGGCTTCGGTTGCTCGGACCACAGTACCTCAGTCCCCGTCTGGAGCCTAACGCCCCGGGGGATCAGGGTTTGGGTCCCTCTTCACAGGAGGACCACTTGACGTTGCACCCGTCTGCACGTTTTTGTGAACACTCTTTATGTGTGTGCACATTTTTTCTGCACCGGGTGGAGTTTTTTGGGTGTGTTCACACGCCATAGGCTTTTAAAAAAAAAAAACCTCTTGGATTTCTCTAAAGCACCCCCTAGAGGTCTTTTCATGTCTATGAGCTACCAGCTTACTATTGGTACCCAACAACTGGGCTGTGGTCCACTGCCAGGCTGCAGCCTCTCTCTTTCTGGGTATCCATTGAGCTGCAAAATCCCCTTACCTCCCACAGTGTCTTTTCCGACTCCTATAGTGCCCCTCAACCTTTCACAGTGGCCCGCAGTGCCCCTCAACCTCCCAAAACGCACCCAGACCCTTTGAGAGCCTGCAATGCCCACCAGCTCCCTAGCTTGCTGCAGCCCTCCCTATAGTGCCCCAAACCTAAAATTGTGTCCCCTGGCCCCTGCAAGGCCCTACAGTCTACCACCGTGATCCTGCAAAGACCCCAGCCTCCTGGAGATCCCCCACAGTTGCCCCACCAGAAACCGCATCCTTACAGTAAGGTGACCAGCTTTTTAAAATTAAATCCAGGGACATATTTTTTTTTTTACTAGTGGCGGCAATTAGCGACTCTCTGCCCATTGCCGCAGTCGCCCGCCTCACAGCCTGTCAAGTCTTACTCTCCAGGCCCCAGCTACTATTGGGTGGGGAGTGGTGGAAGATCACTCCGCCAGGGAAGGCAAGAAGATAAGCAGGCAGGCTGCTGGTCGGTACTTGAGCCAAGGCAGAACAACATGCGAGCGGAGCTGAAGAGGCATGCACCCGAAACTGAGGAAATATTCCCTCCGCTCCGACCAGCACATGATCATCAGAAAGGGGCACAGGTAATGGGAAAAATACAACCCCCAAGCTAGTAGAAGCGGCGGAGCGGGGAGGGTGTTAATTTAGAATTATTTTTTTTTTAAATTATGCACTGACTGTCTCTGAAATTGCCCCAGCCCCTGTTTAAATCCAATCCGGGGACAAAATCAGGGACAGACTTGGTCTGGGGACAGGGTCCTCAATCCGGGAACTGTCCCCTGAAACCGGGGATGTCTGGTCACCCTACCTTACAGGGCCACCAAGTTTAATGCAGAGTTCCTTAATTTCTTCCAGAACCCCCACCCCCTTATAGTGGCACCCAGCCCCATCCATAGCCTTCCATCCTAGCAGTACATATTTTGTATTTTCATACATTTTATGCGTGGAAGGTTTTGGAGCAATTTGGTGGGCCCTGGTCTCAATAAGGTTGACAATCAATGATCTAGACTGTGGGGTTGATCTACTTTTGGATTGAGTGCTTCCGAACTCTCCTTCCAAATGTCATGATCTCTCACTCCAGTTATTGCCCATAGCAGCCAATCCGGTTTCTCTCAATGCCAAAGAAAAGGCGTAAATATTGGTTGCTTTAGACAAGGGCTCCACTTTTGCTCCAGAGTTCATAATCGGGCCCTTCTGTATTGGAGCCGGGGGTCTGGCATTCAGCATATGAGACAGATAGTCTCGGGTCTCTCACAGTTCGCTTGGCGCACAGATCTTTAATGTAAGAAATGAAATATGCTGCGTCTGGAAAATGACGCGTTCGTGCTCAGGAGGGGTTCTGCGACTCTGCTTTTGAATTTCGCTGTCTCCCGTGGAGGGAGAGAGCCGGGGAGGGGACAAGAAATGTAAAACACATTCCCTGGCACAAGCCATCTACTTTACCTCATCCTCCTGCGGAGAAGGGATCGTAAAGAAACGTGACACTACATCTTTATTTTCCCAGGTTTCATTTGTATTTTGCAGATCTTTTTGTTACATACAGCACTGTTCACCACCAGAGGCTTATTGAGTTATAACAGACATCATACCTGCTGTACCATGGCAAACAATATAAAGCTGAGAAGGGTTGAAAAACACTGTATTTGTTTCTAATGGTAAAGTCGTTAGTGCCCTGATGCCCAACCTCTGGCACTTGTAGTGTGGCCCTTGGGGCCCCTGCAGACACTAATCTGTGTTTGCCTATTTATCTGCTATACCAGTGATTTCTAGCAGTCTCATGTTTACAGTCAATGACTGTCTCCTGAATCATGTCCCCAGTCACCAACAACTCCTATAGCATATTAACAGTCTCTGACCATCTCTTATATCATGTCTGCAGTCTCTGACCATCTCTTATATCGTGTCTGCAGTCTCTGACCATCTCTTATATCATGCCTGCAGTCTCTGACCATCTCTTATATCATGTCTGCAGTCTCTGACCATCTCTTATATCATGTCTGCAGTCTCTGACCATCTCTTATATCATGTCTGCAGTCTCGGACCATCTCTTATATCATGTCTGCAGTCTCTGACCATCTCTTATATCGTGTCTGCAGTCTCTGACCATCTCTTATATCATGCCTGCAGTCTCTGACCATCTCTTATATCATGTCTGCAGTCTCTGACCATCTCTTATATCATGTCTGCAGTCTCTGGCCGTCTCTTGTATCATGTTTGCACTTTCTGACCATCTCTTGTACCATGTCTGCAGTCTCTGACCATTTCTTGTATCATGTCCACAGTCTGTGACCATCTTTTGTATCATGTCCACAGTCTCTGATCATCTCTTGTATCATGTCTGCAGTCTCTGGCCATCTCTTGTATCATGTCCACAGTCTCTGGCCATCTCTTGTATCATGTCCATGGTCTCTGACCATCTCTTGTATCATGTCTGCAGTCTCTGATTATCCCTTGTATCATGTCTGCAGTCTCTGACTATGTATTGTGTCATATCCACAGTCTCTGAGTGTCTCTTGTATTATGTCTGCAATCTCTAACCATATTGTGTATTATGTTCACAGTCTCTGGCCATCTCTTCTACAATGTCCACAGTCACTGAATACCTCATTTATAATGTCCACAGTCTCTGAATCTCTCCTCTATAATGTCCACAGTCTCTGACCAGATCCTGTATTATGTCCACAGTCTCTGACCATCTCTTGTATCACGTCCATAGTCTTTGTGTATCTGTTGTCTCTGACACTGACTATTCAGTGATTTATTTTGTATGGTCCTTCAATAATTTTGAGAGCCAGGTCACACTTTAGGCCCAACCGTATCAAGAATGTTGGCCACCAGTGCTTTACTGTATTGAAAGTCATGTTTAAAGCAAACCTGTCAACCAATATACAGTTTAAACCCTTGTTCACATGGGCGCTGATGTCCTCACACCGTGATTAGGAACAGCGATCTCTCTCCTCCTCCAGTCAGCCCCCTTCCCCCCCACAGTTAGAAACACCTCCCCAGGGAACGCATTTAACCCCTTGATGGCCCCTTCCCTGCCAGTGACATTTATACAGCAATCAGTGGCTATTTTTAGCTCTGATTGCTGTATAAATGTCAATGGTCCCAAAAAAGTGTTCAATCTGTCCGCCACAATGTCGCAGTCCCACTAAAAATCGCAGATCACCGCCATTACTAGTAAAAAAAAATAATAATAACAAAAACACCATAAATATATCCCCTATTTTTTAGATGCTATAACTTTTGCTCGAACCAATCAATATACAATTATTGCGATTACCAAAAATATGTAGAAGAATAAATATTGGCCTAAACTGATGAAGATTTTTTTTTTAAATTTGGGGGGATATTTATTATAGCAAAAAGTAAAAAATATATATATATTTTTTTAAATTGTCGCTCTTTTTTTGTTAATAGCACAAAAAAAAAACGCAGAGGTGATCAAATACCACCAAAAGAAAGATCTATTTGTAAGGAAAAAGGACATCAATTATGTTTGGGCACAACATTGCACGACAGCGCAAGTGTCGGTTAAAGCAACACCGTGCCGTATTGCAAAAAATGGCCTGGTCAGAAAGGGGGGAAAATCTTCCAGTCTGTAAGTGGTTAAGCTCTGATTTGCATTCATCGATGGCTCACACAGTTCAATACTACTGAGTACTGACTAAAACATTTATACACATGTTTCTGTAATTGTTTTTTTTTTTTTTTTTTTTTACCATAATGCATAAAAAAAAAAATGTGCAAAACCATTTTATGTACATTTTATAAACTGGAAAACCAATCTTAGTATTTTTGTGGTTTGTGTGACCACCGTGACGTTATACACAGTTCTGACCAGCAGGGGGCACTAAAACTTTGTCAAAGTTTTCTAAAACTTTTTTTTTATTTTTTTCCCTCCTTGCTGCAGCTACAAACTGGTCTTCAATACCCACAATTGTAAATTATTATAAAAAAAAAAAACCTGTCACCTCTTGTCGGCCAGGAAAATGGCTGCCGATGATGCTGGAAATTCTTGGTCAGTGTTGCGTTTCAGCTACAAAATAAAGCTGCGTTTGTGAAAAAGGGCCTACTTCATTTAGTGAGTCTAATTACTGACATTACAAGCAAATAGAAAATACCCGACATCTGGAAACATTTTAGGCAATTATTACATTACTTGTGTCCTGACGCTTGTGGGTAATCCACCTCCTTTCGCTTTAATAATCGTCTTACGGCCATCTGAAACGTTTGCCGTCAGGGAGAGGAAGTGTTTAGTGCAGCAATTAGAGGAGCGAGAACAGAAAACTCTATATGTGCTCATGAATATGGGTGTGTAGGGCGCGTTCATCAAGGATTAGCGGCTCTGGCCCTCTTCGTCGTGTTGGCGCTGGCGAGATACCCTGGTACTTGTAGTTCCTCAAGTGGTCAAGGGCCAGCATGTATAATAAACAATTTCCATTTTGTTCTATAAAATAACATTTTTTTTTTTTTTTTTTTTCATACTTCAAATCTTTAACTGCTTTTCCACCAGGGCATTTTTTTTATTTATTTTTTTCACGAACATTAAAATTTGCTTTTTTTTTTGCTATAAGTTACTGTAAACAATCATATCTTTTCTGAAAGCAGAGTCCCTGTAAAATGGTGGCAGTTGTAAGTTTTTATATTGCACACTATCATGCGCAGCTGTTTATCAAATGCATATTTTTTTGGATTAATATAAATATATATTAATATAATAATAGGGGGAGATTTACTAAGACTAATGAACAAGAATCTGGTGCAGCAGTGCAAAGTAACCAATCAGCTTTTAACTTCAGCTTGTTCAATTAACCACTTAAGACCTGGACCAAAATGCAGGTAAAGGACCTGGCCAGTTTTTGCGATTCGGCACTGCGTCACTTTAACTGACAATTGCGCGGTCGTGCGACGTGGCTCCCAAACAAAATTGGCGTCCTTTTTTCCCCACAAATAGAGCTTTCTTTTGGTGGTATTTGATCACCTCTGGGGTTTTTATTTTTTGCGCTATAAACAAAAATAGAGCGACAATTTTGAAAAAAATGCAATATTTTTTACTTTTTGCTATTATAAATATCCCCAAAAAATATATAAAAAAAAATATTTTTTCCTCAGTTTAGGCTGATACGTATTCTTCTACTTATTTTTGGTAAAAAAAAAAACGCAATAAGCGTTTATCGATTGGTTTGCGCAAAATTTATAGCGTTTACAAAATAGGGGATAGTTTTATTGCATTTTTATATATATATTTTTTTTTTACTACTAATGGCGGCCATCGTGACTGCGACATTATGGCGGACACTTTGGACAATTTTGACACATTTTTGGGACCATTGTAATTTTCACAGCAAAAAATGCTATAAAAATGCATTGCAGTTTGGGAGTTAACCACTAGGGGGCTCTGAGGGGGTTAAGTGTGACCTCATATGTGTTTCTAACTGTAGGGGGGCGGGGCTGGACGTGTGACGTCATTGATCGTCTTTCCCTATATCAGGGAACAGACAATCAATGACAGCGCCACAGTAAAGAACGGGGAAGCTGTGTTTACACACAGCTCTCACCGTTCTTCAGCTCCGGGTACCGATTGCGGGACTCCGGCGGTGATCGGGTCCGCGGGTCCCACGGTCACGTAGCTTCGGACCGGATCACGGGCGCGCGCCTGCCCGCCCGCGACCCACGGCTGGGCACTTAAAGAGGACGTACAGGTACTGGTGCTTGTGCCCAGCCGTGCCATTCTGCCAACGTATATGTGCAGGAGGCGGTCCTTAAGTGGTTAAGCTTCGACGTTTTTTATTTTAGCCAATAGGAAAAATGATCATCTTTTCATCACTTGTTGCTATGTTGGTAGATTTTTTTAATCTTCTGCATGGGCGACAAGTTCTATTGATTAAAGCGTCGAAACGCCCGTAGAAAACGCCCGTTGTCGCGCAAGTCGCTTGAATCGAGCGTTTCCATTACTTTCTATGGGAAATGAAAACGCTCAAATACGCCCAAACCGCCCGATACGCGCGACAAAAAAGGGTCCGGGACTTGTTTGAGCTTCAGGCGATCGTCGTTTCGGCGTTGAGATGTGAACAGTCTCCATAGAGAATAATGTAATTTCGACCCTCCGGCGTATTGTAGCGTCGCGCTTCAGGCGTTAAAACGCCTAGGTGTGATTGGAGCCTTAGGCTGCATTCACACCTCCGCGACAAGATACGCCGCGTACGCGGCGTATTTTGCCGCGAGTGTGTAACTTTTTTTTTTTTTTTTTAACAAAGCCTTCCCATTGCTTTGTATGGCCGAACGCCAATGCCGCCTGAAAAAAAGGGTCCGGGACTTTTTTTCAGGCGGCAGGCGTACGGCGTCTATGAGATGTGAACCATCTCATAGACAGCAATGGGAATTCTCCCCTCCAGCGGCACGAGCGTCCAGCGTCGGGCGTTTTGTCGCAGAGGTGTGAATGGGGTCTTAAACTGTTGTTCGACTGACCCCCTTTTTGCCTGACTTTCATTCGAAGGATGCCAGGCAGGAGGGGGCAAAGAGGGACTCCCACAAAGTGAAATAGATAGCTTAAATTATCACATGGACCTCAGTTGGAGATTATAAGGTCTCATTTATGGTTGAGGGGGGGGGGGGGTGTTATAAACGTGATTGAGATGTGTTTTTACTGCCCCCACCCAGCTGAATGCGACCCATTCAAGTGAATGGGCTTGTGCCCCAACTGCCCTGCAACTGCTGTGGCGTGGCATTTATAGGAAGTGGCTGCAAGAGGCTGGAGGAGATCAGCATCATTTAGATACAAGAAAATTAGTAAATATAATATTTCATAAAAATAAAAAAAAAGACTATTGTCAATGATACATATCACTAAATAAACTTCTGTTGAAAGGTATGAACGTTCTTAAGCACAATGGTGGAAATAGATTCTTCACAGTGTCTGAAGAATAAAAAAAAGTTCGATGTTCCCGAGTGTCTCCGTGTCCCGTCCTCACCCTGCGACTCATTTTCGGGGCTCTATAGTGTTCCCCATCCGGTAACACTTCATTGAAATGCCCGATGCTGCATTCAGAATCCCGTGTAATGGGCAAAAGCTTGTGAAATGACCCAGAATCTTCCAGTTAATGTGTTCACCTCGGCTTAACCCCATAGAGAGGGTGTGGGATTGAACATGAAAGCGCCGACAGCCCGGCCAGATCTGGACCAAAAAGGAATAAAAAAAAAAGAAGAAACAGCATTTTAATATAAAAAAAATAAAATAGAAACAGATGCATTATTCTCTCTATATTTGGGGGTCTCCAAACTACGGTTTTATCCAGCCAGCATGGTGTACTCTTAATGTGCACAAATTGAAGATTAAGGTCAGCAGAGGCTGCCTATGGTCTCCGCTTCAAATACCCCCCACACCCCCTTCCATGTACCAGGAGACTCTGGATGGGACTGTGATGTAAGGAGGACTCTGATAGTATCCTGATGTAAGAAAGACTCTGATAGTATCCTGATGTAAGAAAGACTCTGATAGTATTCTGATGTAGAAAGGACTCTGAGAGGGACCATGATGTTAGGAGAACACTGATGGGGGCCCTGGTGTAACATGGGACTTTGATAGGGGCCGTGATGTAAAGGGAAACTCCTAAAGGGGACCCTGATAGAAGGGGCACTCTGATAGGGAAAGTGATGTAAAGAGGACTCTGATGGAGACCCTGATGTAAGGAGGGACTCTGATCGGGACCATGATGTAAGGGGGACTATGATGGGAACCCTGGTGTAAGGTGGGACTTTGATGGGGACCCTGGTATAATGGGGACTCTGATGTAAGGAGGACTCGGATAGGGACCCTGATGTAAGTGGGACTCAGATAGGGACCCTGGTGTAATAGGAGACTCTGATGGGAATCTTGAAGTAAGGGGGGCATATGAAGGGGATCCTGGTGTAAGGATGACTCAGAAAGGGGACCCTAAGGTAAAGAGGGACTCTAAAGGGGACCCTATTTTAAGGAGGATTCTGATGGGGACCCCGTTGTAAGATGGGACTCAGATGTAAGCAGGGACTCTGATAGGGACATTGATGTAAGGTGGACTATAATGAGGACCCTAGTGCCCATTGCCTTATATCAATGGGAGGAATTGTCCCCCAATGGCCAGATAAAGGCTAGCATAGGGCCATATCTGGCCCTCGGGCCGCAGTTTGGAGACCCCTGCTGTAGAGGGACAGGGATTTTGGAGGGGGTTAGGGGCCTCTGCAGCAGACTTGGTGGCCCTGTAGAGAGGATGATGTTTCTGGAGCAGGCTGGGGGCAATTGTGGAGTAATTGATCGCTGGAGGCGGTTTCCTAGAGGCTGGGGGCCTTTGAAGGGGCACTGCTGGGGCTAGGGGGCACTGTGGAAAGTTGGATTGGCACTGCAAAGGGCATGGAGACACATTGGGAGGCTAATCAGTATTGCGGGGCTTAGGGGCACTGATTGATGTAAGGTGGACTATAATGAGGACCCTAGTGTAAGGTGGGACTTTGAAAGGAATCCTGATATAATTGGGGGACTTTGATGGTGACCCTAGTATAAGGGGGCTTTGATAGGGATCCTGATGTAAGGAGGACTCGGATAGGGACCCTGATGTAAGTGGAGACTCTAAGGGGGTCACTGAAGTAAGGGGGACTATGATGGAGATCCTAGTGTAAGGATGACTGACGGGGACGCTGACGTAAAAAGGGACTCTTATGGGGAACCCGATATATGGAGGGACTCTAAAGGGGACCCTAATGTAAGGAGGACTCTGATGGGGACCCTGATGTAAGATGGGACTCTGATATAAGGGGGTACTCCGATGGTAATCTTCATGTAAGGGGGGACTATGGTGGGGACCCTGGTTTAAGGATGACTCTGATGTAAGGGAGGACTATGATGGGGACCCTGGTTTAAGGATTACTCTGATGTAAGGGAGGACTATGATGGGGACCCTGGTTTAAGGATGACTCTGATGTAAGGGAGGACTATGATGGGGACCCTGGTTTAAGGATTACTCTGATGTAAGGGAGGACTATGATGGGGACCCCGATGTAAGGGGGACTCTGTTGGGGATGTTTTCAGCCTGTGCATATTTTTTTTAAATATACTGAAAAGTCTGGAGACCCCACCTCTATATCATGCAACCTTTGATTTAAAGAAACAATAGGAATTTTGACTCCCCTGTGAATTCCATATGTTGGAGTACAGGACGCAGGACTTGTAGTCATCATAGGCCATGGGTTATATTGCGCTAGCCCATTCACCTCCTGTATCTTGTACTGTACAATTAGGATAACAGGAATTCTGACCTACCTGTAAGTTCCATATCTTGGACTACAGTACAGGATGTCATTAAAGTGGATGGGCCCGCCTGATTGGAAACACAATTGATTGGATACTTTAGGTAGGTCCCCATATAACAAAGTTTTGGTAAATCTAAAGTGTATTGTACAAAGACTGTGGGGCAGATCCACGTACATCGGCACATATTTGCGTCGGGCGCAGCATATCTCTGATACACTACGCCGCCATAACTTACATTTTTTTTTAATCCTCAAAGAATGCGCGCCGTAAGTTACGGCGACGTAGTGTAAATTTGGCGGCAGAAGGGCGCGCAATTCAAATGGATGTGATGGGGGCGTGTTTTATGTAAATAAGTCGTGACCCGACATAAATGACGTTTTTTTTTAACGTCCGTGGGGGTATCCCAGTGCGCATGCTCGAAAATAAACCGAAACAAGCCAATATTTACGACGATTACGTCATTCTACGCAAATCCCTATTCGCGAATGACTTACGCAAACGACGTAAAAAATTCAAAATTTTACGCGGGAACGACGGCTATACTTAACATAGGATAGGCCTCATATAGCAGGGGTAACTATACGCCGAAAAAAGCCTTACGGAAACTATGTAAAAAAATGCGCCGGCCGGACGTACGTTCGTGGATCGCCGTATCTAGCTAATTTGCATACTGGACGCAAAATTCGACAGAAACGCCACCTAGCGGCCGGCGGAAAAATGCACCTACGATCCGATGGCGTACTAAGACGAACGCCAGTCGGATCGAGCCCAGATGCAGTCGTATCTTGTTTTGTAGATACAAAATAAAGATACGACACGGGAACTTTGAAATTACGCGGCGTATCAATAGATACGCCGGCGTAATTCTTCTGTGGATCTGGCCCTGTATGGTCAGATTGTAACGTGTATGGTGACCCTAAAGTAGATTGTACAGTTTGTAATGTGTTTCTAGCTTAAATTATTTAAGAATGGCATTGGATATAGTGAAGTTGACCCTGGCCCTTATGTTTATACAGGTAGGTAATAGATCTACTAGTCTGTGGTTTGATCTGCTGAAAACATGTTTACAGCCATAGCTGGGGGTGGGGGGATGTAGAAGGAGTAGGACTGGGTATCACTCGTATCGTCCCATGGACCTTGTAACTGCTGGTAGTGCTCTTTGGAGACCTGGATATGATTAGCTATTTCACACTATTATATCAATAAAGGCTCGGCATGAGGCCTTGCCACCATATTATGTGTGTGTTAGTGAGGTCAGAATGCGGCCTATCTGCATGAGAAAAGCCTCAGCTCGCCCTTTCATTCCCCTGACCTGAGACAAGGAGCCTTTTCTGGCTGTTTGTGGTGCGGGTGCTGCTCTGCCACGGCCATTGTTGTCCCCCTCATCATCTTTTAGGGATTAAAGAACGGCTCTGACGGCCCCCGGGGGACACAACCATAGGGACGTCAGCTGGGATACGTGTGGGGATGAACCTCTCAGGGCTTACTGAGAAACTACAGGCACAGGCCGGATTCCTCATCCAACGTACAATAGAGTCCCAGCTTCACACATCTCAGTATATTAAAGTGGAATCTGAGTGAGAGGCATCTCCAGGAGACCTATTATTGTGTTCCAAGTGGTGGGACATAGCGGGCAACATTCTAAACTAGTGGTTCTTCATCTTTTTGAGACCAAGGCCCAGGAAATTCTTCCAAAAGCTTCCATGCCCAACTTTATAAGCACACAATACAATTAAAGGAATGCTAAAAAAAAAATTTAAATGCCATAAGGCTTTGGGTGGGGTTGGGTTTCACTATAGATCAGGGGTCTCCAAACTTTTCAAACGAAGGGCCACTTTATTGTCCGTCAGACTTTAGGAGGGCCGGATTGTGACCAGCAGGGGCAGAAAATGTCACGGGCCCAGCATCAGTGAGAATAAATATGGCCTCAGGATTGGTGGTCGATAGGAGGAGGATTCCCCCTATTAGTAGGAGGAATAGAATCCCATCATTGGTATCAGTGTAAGATATAGTGCCCTATTGTTGGTGTCAGTGGAAGGAATAGTGCCTTATATCAATGGGAGGAATTGTGACCCCAAGGGTCAGATAAAGGCTAGCATAGGGCCACATCTGGCCCTCGGGCCGCAGTTTGGAGACCCCTGCTGTAGAGGGACAGGGATTTTGGAGGGGGTTAGGGGCCTCTGCAGCAGACTTGGTGGCCCTGTAGAGAGGATGATGTTTCTGGAGCAGGCTGGGGGCAATTGTGGAGTAATTGATCGCTGGAGGCGGTCTCCTAGAGGCTGGGGGCCTTTGAAGGGGCACTGCTGGGGCTAGGGGGCACTGTGGAAAGTTGGATTGGCAGCACTATGAGGGGCTAAAGGCTTTTCAGCAGTCATGGGGCACTGAAAAGGGCATGGAGACACATTGGGAGGCTAGGCAGTATTGCAGGGCTTAGGGGCACTGGGGGGGGGGGGGGGGGTGAGGTGCACTGTTGGCAATTATGGGAGGATTTATGTACTAGGTAGGGGATCTGCAGCTAGATGAAGGCCACAGCCTGACAACAGACCACGGCCCGGTGGTTGAGAACCACTGTTATAAACTAACTTCAAGCCAGCAGCTACAAATACTGCAGCTGCTGACTTTTATTATTTGGACACTTACCTGTCCAGGGTACCCCGCGATGTCGGCAGCCGAAGCCGAGCAATTGCTCATCTCGCAGCTGCCCCTGCCACCATCCTCGGTGAGGGAATCAGGAAGTGAAGCATTGCGGCTTCACTGCCTGGTTCCCTACTGCGCATGCACAAGTCGCACGGCACGTTCTCACTGGTCCCCGCTGTCTCCTGGGAGCAGTGTGTTTCCCAGAAGACAGCGGGGGGGGGGAAGGGGTGTGATTTTACAGGTATCTGCACCCCCCTGCCCCCTGAAAGGTGCCAAATGTGAGGGGGGGGGGGGGTTCGAAAAGCGAAGATTCACTTTTTGGATGGACCTCCGCTTTAATGGACACATTGCAGCCAGACATGTGTAAGTAGTTTTTTTGATCAAATTCTTTTTTTTTTTTGTACGAATTTCGACAAATTCGTTAATTTGGTAATATCCATATTAACGAAAACTATTTTTTTTTTAATATTTGTACAATCAAAAATTTGTAAATTCGCTAATTTGGAAATTCGAAAATATTAACTTAACTAGTACTAACTATTACATTTATAGGTATTGGAATATTTCCTTTCAAATTTGGCTGTTACGAATATGAATTTAACCAAAGTTACGAATTATCCATAATAAAGAATGCCGTATCTAGACGAATGAAACAGAACAAATTAATAATAATAAATAACAATACTGATAATAAAAACATTGTATTATTATTATTTATTGTGAATTCGTTATTTTGTATAATTCGCAACTTTGGATAAATTCTTATTTGAAAGGAAATTCCAAAAATGTAATAGTTATTATTAATTAGTTATTCTTTCGAATTTACGAATTTTAGCTGGCTTTTAGTTGGCTTTCTAAACATACATTCTTTCAGGAAATACATTATGGCTTTCATATTGGTTACATTGTACAGTAAAAAAGGAATACTGGTAATAGACTACAATGAGTAATGTTCCGGTCTATAAACAGTACAGTATATTCTTTTTTTGAATTGTGTTTTATGTTGACTGTAGATTGTGGTCTATTAGGATTTGCAGGCAATTAACTTGTTTTCATAGGTTATAGTTTTACATGGAGTTACATTACTAGACTCCCAATATAAATGTCACTGCTCTCCAAAAATAATTTGCTATTTACAGGATTGGTGTTATAACACTCTAAATACATTTTACAGGACCGGTGTCACCACTTTCCAAGTCTGCATTATAATAGGGGTGGGAATAGAAAGTGACAAGTGACAAAAATGTGAATGGAAATGAGTGAAGCTCCTTCTTTAAGACCAGGGGTGTCAAACCTCACGGCCCTTCAGCTATTGCGGAACTACAAGTCCCATCATGCCTCTGGGAATCATGCTTTGCATCATGGAACTTGTAGTTCCGCAACAGCTGGAGGGCCACCAGTTTGACGCCTGTGCTCTAGATGTTTGAAAAAAATTGGGACGAAAGGTATGGAGCTACCTCATAGGTGATGAATTCATACCAAACATATATTAATAAAGTTCAATAATAATCAATAAAAGATGTATATGAAAATGTATATATGAAAAAATAGTCCAAACAAAAAGCGTAACTCCACTTTTGTTGAGAAAAAAACATTTCCCTCCAGGTGATCTCTGTACATTGCAAGGATTATAACAACCTTTGAATATTCCTACCTTTTGTTATTCTGAAGAAATCCCCATATGTTCCTCTGAGCCTCAGTGATAAGTGAGTCTAATGGGAGTGGTTTCATAATTATCTATCAGATGTGCACCTGCAGGACTCTAATGAGGAAATCTGCTGGGCCTGCATTCCTTAAAGGGGTTGTAAAGACAAAAATATTTTCCTCTTAAATTAAAGTCTGACAGTAGCTGATGAAGTAAAAAGTAATGTTTTGCATTATAACTAGTTTGATACCTGTTGAAATCGAGCTGTTTTATTCATCTCTGTCACTCCTGAATCATTATTCTCACTGACTTCCTGGTTTGCGGTGCGCATTCATTCTTGCTACATCACGGCCTAATGGGAACTACAGTTCCCATTAGGCTTAGCCTCCATGCCTGTGAGGGATAAGAGAGCATCTTCACGCAGGGCTGTAGTCATAGGGAGGGGGTGAGCACATTCTGCTTTCCACCATGCAAAACGGCTCAGATGCTGGTGGAAAGCAAGAAGAGGAGAGACAGGAAATGGCATTTTCATACCTGGATTTCTGTATTTTGGAGGTCAAAAGGAAAAACGAGGTAAGTGATATTTAAATGCTCTAGCTTATAGCAATCAATTGATCTAATAAAAAACTAACCTTTAGTGTTCCTTTAATGTCGCCATACATCATATGTGATCTAAGGCAGCATATTGTTCAATACTAAGCTGCTCCAGATTACAAATGGCTCACCAGATCTCACGTACCATAGGTGATTTGGTGTGTCTTGTGATTCTTCAATAATAGCAAGCCATTCTGTTTTCTTATGGCATATGCGTGAGATCAGGCAAGGTTTCCTTGGAGGACAGAGGTGACGTAGCCTTCCCAGGGTGCAAATATGCAGCCAGGGCCACATCAACACTGCCTCTGGGGAAAAAAAAGGAAATTTTACAAACATTTTTTATTCTAAGACATGGCCTGTGTGCAGTGGCGTATCTAGGGTATGGCAGCCATGGCAAGTGCCATGGGGAGGGGGGGCGGCAAAAAGCTACCCCCCCTAACGAAAAAAACCCCACCCGTCCTCCTGTGGCCGCCTCCCGCACTAATGTAGCTCCCGGCATCGCGGCCGGCCTGCTGAAGCGCGGCGCCGGCACAGCAATTGCTAATATTGCTACTTGGCCTGGGGAGGGGAGTGACAGGTGCCCCCATGACGGCCGATGATTGGCACAGTGGCTGCAATTGTTTTTTTTTTTTCAGCTGGCTTGCGCCCCCCCAAAATTTTCAGCACCAGCCGTCAGTGGTCCCCAGTGTGCCTCTCTGTCTTTGTCGCACTGTGTCCCTGGTTATCTGAAAGGTTTCAGTGCTTGCCATAGGCGCCATTTTCACTAGATACGCCTCTGCCTGCGTGGTATTTATTGATGGACATGCATTGTTGCCTGCATCATCAGTTTTTCTGTATTGGGGGGGGGGGGGGGGGGGGGTCCACATTAAAGCTGTATGCACGTTCTGTAACGTTTCCTATACATTTCAGTCACAGGAGCCCGCTCAGGCCAGTGAAGGAATCCAAAGGCTTATGTGAATGGAGGACAATGGCCGTGTAGCTGTGAATGGCTCTCTGTTGTGTGTTTCCTCTGTTGTGTGTTGTCTATTGGAAGCTCTTGTGTTTAATGAGGTGTCTTGAAGTTGTAGCTGAAATAGAAGGCGGGGTGGATTGGCTGACCCATGGCTTTCCCTGTCTGTTTCTGCTTTCATCTTTCAATTTTATGAGCTCCCTGAACAGCCTCCGAGTAGGGACCCACCACAGCAGCCGTGAGTCCTGACACTGAGGACTGCTGCTAGGAGTTTGCTGCCTAGAGGGGTCACACTGCTGCAAACCCACCAACATGATCTAAATGACTGGAGTCAGAATGGCCTGCTCCTCTTTACCTCCAGCAGATAGACGTAATAAACATCATCATTTACCACCTGGATCGGGGATGTCCAACTGGGGTTTTTGAAGCCCTTGCTTCGATGATGTCCATGGGTGTCCTATGCAGCTGCAACCCCAAATCAAAAATGTAACACATTGCAGATTAGCAATCATTAGATGTGGTGGCTGCATTCGTTTTTTTTTTTTTCAGGCTTTTTTTCCCTTCTGTTTTTACCTGATGATCTGGCCAGTAACACACCTCCGGTATTAGAGTGCCATCTACTGCAAGTTTTTTCCTTGCACGTACGCATGCGCGTTGACATGCAGTTGGCACACATTTTTCTATCTGCATTTGTCCTTTGAAGCAGAGGCGGCTCTCTAATTAGGCGGTCGCCTAAGGCCTCGCACTCACATGGGCCTCGCAGCCGCCTAATTTGCTTGTGATCAATACTAATGTCTTCATCATCAGATCTCTCTATTATCCCTGGAGTAGATTCAGAGAACAATTACGCCGGCGTATCCACAGATACGCCGCGTAATTGCTAAGCTGCGCCGGCGTATCTACTTTCTGTATTCAGAAAGCTAGATACGCCGACTTTAGCCTAAGATACGACTGGCATAAGTCTCTTACGCCGTCGTATCTTAGGGTGCATTCTGACGCTGACCGCTATGGGCGCTTCCGTTGTTGTCCGCGTAGAATATGCTAATTTCCTAGATACGCCGATTCACAAACGTACGTGCGCCCGGCGTTCGTTTTTTACGTCGTTTGTGTTAAGGCTTTTTCAGCGTAGCATTGCTCCTGCTATTAGGAGGCGCAGCCAATGTTAAGTATGGACGTCGTTCTCCGCTTCGAAATTTGAATTTTTTACTAGGGTTGTCCCGATACCACTTTTTTAGGACCGAGTACAAGTACCGATAATTTTTTTCAAGTAGTCGCCGATACCGAATACCGATACTTTTTTTAAATGTGTCCCCAAATGCAGCCATGTCCCCCACATATGCAGCCATGTCCCCCCAGCCATGTCCCCCACATATGCAGCCATGTCCCTCACATATGCAGCCATGTCCCTCTAGCCATGTCCCTCACATATGCAGCCATGTCCCTCTAGCCATGTCCCTCACATATGCAGCCATGTCCCTCTAGCCATGTCCCTCACATATGCAGCCATGTCCCTCTAGCCATGTCCCTCACATATGCAGCCATGTCCCTCCAGCCATTTCCCCCATACCTTTGCCGCCGAAAGCCGCATGGAGAAAATCACAGCATTCATTTGAATAGCTGTTTTGCCCGCGCGTATAGACACTCCCCCTTGCTCGGGATTGGACAGATCACGATCACCCATCCAATCCCGAGCAAGGGGGAGTGTCTATACGCGCGGGAACACTACAGCTATTCAAATGAAAGCTGTGATGTTCCCGCACGCCGTTTAACCCATGCGGCGGCTTTCGATGCGGCGGTGCGATGCGGCGGGTTTCGATGCGGCGGTGCGATGCGGCGGCTTTCGATGCGGCGGCGGGGGGGGGGGGGAAAGTATTCTATTTAGGTATCAGGGGTATTTGCGCGAGTACAAGTACTCCCGCAAATACTCGGTATCGGTCCCGATACCGATACTGGTATCGGTATCGGGACAACCCTATTTTTTACGTCGTTTGCGTAAGTCGTTCGCGAATAGGGCTGGACGTAATTTACGTTCACGTTGAAAACAATACGTCGTTGCGCTGTACTTGGAAGCAATGCACACTGGGATATGTACACAGACAGCACATGCGCCGTCCGTAAAAAACGTCAATCACGTCAGGTCATCATACATTTACATAAAACACGCCCCCCATTCCACATTTGAATTACGCGCGCTTACGCCGGCCCCATTTACGCTACGCCGCCGCGACTTACGGAGCAAGTGCTTTGTGAATACAGCACTTGCTCCTGTAAGTTACGGCGGCGTAGCGTAAATACAATACGCTGCGCCGCCGTAACATAAAGCGCAGGTACCTGAATCTACCCCCCTGTCGCTTTCTCACCTCCCCCCTCTTGCATTGGCTGAATATGTCTGATGGGTGAGGAGGGCGCCCTGGAAGTGGTGCTGATAAACTGTGTGCTAGATCCGTGCATTTTCTGCAGCCATTTTTCTTGCTTGAATTATTTTTCCCATTATGGGCGTGAGTTGGGCCTCATGTCTAAGTTTTGCCTAAGGCCTCTCAAAGCCTAGAGCCGCCTCTGCTTTCTGCTTCTTTCTTTCCCTGGGCTTCTATGTGCACTGTGATATGTTGCAGTGCTTTTGCGTGCGTTTTTGCGTGTTTAGGGTGCGGAAAAATGCAGAATGCTCTATTGTTTTTGACTGCTAAGGTTTCTGGTTATGTTAACCCTTTACCTACATGCAAACTTGAGTGTCAGGATTTTGGCCACATTCACAGGGGCGTATTTAAGAGTATACCTGTGCAAGGGCAATGTCAGGACCTGGGCTTGAACCTGGGACCTCTTCTGTGTCTGGCATTAACGCTTCCCATTGAGCCAACTGGGATGCTGGACAGATCCCTGTCTGATCTGCTGGACAGATCCCTGTCTGATCTGCTGGACAGATCCCTGTCTGATCTGCTGGACAAACCTACCTGATCCATTGGAATACTCTGCCTTGTGTCTTGATTGTTGTTGAACCTTGAACCCCTTGCTCCTCCCATGAACTTCCTATAAAAGCCTTGTCTCAGCACTTCCCCATTGCCAGGTTATTGTGCCTTCCCAGCCAGTGCCTTGCGATTTGTCTGCTCTGCTGCCATTTTGTACCTGCAACCACCCGTGTTTGACCCTCAGCCTGTTCCTGGAATACTCTTCTGCCTGATCCCAATCTGCAACCACCCGTGTTTGACCCTTGGCCTGTTCTTTGACTACTCTTCTGCCTGATCCCAACCTGCAGCCACTCGTGATTGATCCCTTGGCTTGTTTACTGACCACCAGGCCCGGATTTCCCACAAGGCCACCGAGGCCAGGCCTCGGGGCGGCAGGGCACAGAGGGGCAGCAGCGGCATGGCGTCCCCCGATGGCCGGGACATACAGTTAAGGGCGGTAAGTTGCTTTCTAGCAGGGCTAAATGTAGTGTGGGGAAATCCGCTCGCTCGTTAACAAGTGATTGTGGCGATGTCGCCGAAATCACTTGTAAAATATGTACTGCCCCCCCACATACCTCTCTCTGCTGGTTCTGTCTTCGGGACTCCGTTCTCCCCCTAGCCGCCAAGTCCGTCTCCTGTCCCTCCCCCGATGTACACAGTGAGAGGGATGAGCTGTGCTCTTCCCATCTCAGCTGTGACAGGAGTTCTAGCATAGTGCTAGGACTCTTGTTTTGGAGGTGACAGGGTCAATAAAGAGAACCTGTCACCTCCAATTGCTATCACACAGGGAATTGTTTTCTCCTGTGTGATAGCAATAAAGTTAGGTGAAAAAAAAAAATAAGAAAAAATAATTCAATTAGTAAAATAAAAAAGTAATTTAAAAGTAAAGAATAAGAAAAATTATATATATATATATATATATATATATATATATATATATATATATATATATAAAAAAGTAAACGACAAGCTACAAATTTATAAAAATAAAAAAAGTAATAAAAAAGTAAAAAAATAAATAAACAAAAAATATTTGAAAAATATTTGAACTAACTGTGCTGCCCCTGCCATCCGGTTACCATTCTCTGTTGGGGGGGGGGGGGGGGTACATTGTGGAACCTGGCCTTGGGGCGGCAGGGAGAGCAAATCCGGCCCTGCTGACCACGCTGCTGTTTCATCCTTGTCTGCTCATCCACTACTGTACCCCGGATTGCTCACACCCTGGTGGGGCAAACTTGAGGACCGCGACCTGGTACTAGCTTGCAGCTAAATCCATCTCCACCATCAGGAGCTCTGGGGAAAACCAGCTTAGACTCCGCACCTCAGGGGAGCCTGTATTATCTGCCAGAAGTGACTGCCTGTATACCTGTCCTGCCACTGCTATAGCTATTGGCCTCTGAGCCTGACGCCTGATCGTGACAGGCAAACATTGCCCGCACAGGAGTGCATGGATGTCTCATACATCTGCGTTCAAGCAGTCACATTTATATCAAGTGGGATGCAGCAGCTGCAAGGACACAGCCGTTGCTCCCGATATGACATTCGTGTTGGATTTGAGATGTCCATGTGGGAAGCATGCTGTCTTTGTTCAGGGAATGGAAGTGCAGAGCGCATACAACAACTTGGTGGGGAAGATTTTGACAAACAGTTGTACAATGCAGTCAACAATATTTTGCTGGATTGTGGACCGTTAAAGATTTGAAGCACGGGTTGACAAGCCCACCAGATAAAATTTAAGTTACACTTTAACCACTTAACGACCGGCTCGCATATTTATACGTCGACACAATGGCTCCTGTGGCATTTAAGAAGCGGCCTTGTGGGCGTGTGCGCCCGCCACAAGCTCTGTGAGTCCGACCACGGGTCCCGTGGACTCGATGTCTGCGGGGATACCCGCGATTGTATCACGGAGAGGAAGAACAGGGAAATGCTGATGTAAACAAGCATTTCCCATTCTTCCTTCTAAGCTATGATTAAGCACTGTGTTACAGTGTGAAACGCATCAACTTACATCTGGTTTTTGCTGTGCCATGTATTTTCTGTGATTTGATTTTACAATAAATAGATTTTTTTTTTTTGGAGTGCGGCTGTCCAAACCTTCCTTCTTATCTTTGCATTCCCCATTCTTCCTAGTGACAGAACACTGATCACAGCTCCCTGTAATCGGGAGCGGTGATCAGTGTCGTGACACACGTAACCCATCCCCCCTAAAGTTAGGACACACTTAACCCCTTCAGCGCCCCCTCCTGGTTAACCCCTTCACTACCAGTCACATTTACACAGTAATCGATGCATTTTTATAGCACTGATCGCTGTGTAAATGTGAATGGTCCCAAAATAGCGGCAAAAATGTCAGATGTGTCCGCCATAATGTCGCAGTCACGATAAAAAATCGCTGAAAGCCGCCATTACCAGTAAAAAAATAATAATAATCAAAATGCCATAGAACTATCCCCTATTTTGTAGACGCTATAACTTTTGCGCAAAGCAATCAATAAACGCTTATTGCAATTTTATATATATATATTTTTTTTGGGGGGGGGGGTATTTATTATAGCAAAAAATAAAAAATATAGAATTTTTTTCAAAATTGCCTCTCTATTTTTGTTTATAGCAGAAAAAATAAAAACCGCAGAGGTGATCAAATACAACCAAAAGAAAGCTCTATTTGTGGGAAAAAAAGGACATGAATTTTGTTTGGAAGCCACGTTGGACGACCGTGCAATTGTCAGTTAAAGCGACGCAGTGCCAAATCGCAAAAAGTGCTCTGGTCTTCAGCCAGCCAAATGGTCCGGGGCTTAAATGGTTAAAGTAAAGGAAAGCCTAACCTTATCTATTCTTAAAAACCCCCCCCCCCCCCCCCACCTCCATAACCTATCATGTCATGCCTCCAAACTTTTTGATATGGGAATGAGGGACACCTATTAGCAAAAGTATATAGGCATCAGGGCTTAAGTTCTGCAGGAATGCGTGGGAATGGAGTTCCTGCACTTTTTTCACAGCAGGAACTCAGTTCCCTTTGCAGGACTAGAACAGCCGAGCCGCCCGAGTCAATCCTTCACTAAGTGGCGATGCCCAGCTCTAGTCACTGTGCATTACCAAAAGTAATTTTAATAAAGGTATATAGCAATGATTATACTCGCATACAAACCTGGTATACAGGCTTATCAACGCAACAGCGTTGTAACGAGCAGTATCTTTACAGTCTGCAACTGGAACAGGAAATATTCAGAGGACCAGGCCTTATTGCGGGTTGGCTTACGCGTTTCGAGGGAGAACCTTCTTCCTCGGAGCCAAAGCGATCAAGCGCTTGTGTTGATAAGCCTGTATACCATGTTTGTATAATCATTGCTGTATACCTTTATTAAAATTACTTTTGGTAATGCACAAGGTCATTACTTTCTTATATATCAAAAACATACTGATGGAGCGCTGTGTGAAAGGGGCCTTGGGCTTCCCGTCCAGTAATCCCATGGAAAAACACCGTAAACTGTCATGTGTAAGGCTGGGTTCACACTACTACACTACTTTCATCCTACTTTGCTCTGTGTTCAATGTTTCCCTATGAGAGCGTCTTGTAGCGTCCTACACAAGTCGGTCCGACTTTGAAAATGCTCCCTGTACTACTTTTGGTCCTACATTGATCCTACTTCAGGCCCATTGAATATCATTGAAGTCGGACCAAAGTAGTATCCTGTTCATGAAAGTAGGATGGATGTAGGACCAATGTAGGATAAATGTAGGACCAATGTAGCAGAGCAAGGTAGGATGAAAGTAGTGTAGTAGTGTGAACCCAGCCTAAGCCTCATTTAGCCTAAAATGGTGGATAACTGTGCGGAAAGCCACCCTCGCATTTTTCCAGTTTTTATATGGGTGCAGCCACGTTTTCGAGACCATTCCTATACTCTGTTTACATACCTCCCAACTTTCTGAGATGGGAATGAGGGACACCTATTAGCAAAAGTATGTAGGCATAGGACACACCCCTTGCCACGCCCCCTTAAAGGAGAATTGTACAAAAAAATAAGATTGGTTGAACCCACAAGTGCTTTTTTTACCACTACTATTTCTTTATATTGGCTTTTGGAATTTACAAATGCAACACTTTTTGATAGATAAAAAAAGCATTTTATATACATCTATATAGATCAGACCAAAATGAGGGACAAATGAGGAGAATGAGGGACATTGCTCCAAATCAGGGACAGTCCCTCGAAATCAGGGACAGTTGGGAGGTGTGTGTTTACTGAAGAGGTAGAGTTGGTTTTCAGCCAAACTTATTGTGATTTATGGCATTTGTGTTCTCCTCAACAAGTGCCCCCTGAATGTTGAGTTTCCACAGTTAGAGATGAACAGGCCTTGTCCACTCACACTTATTAATCACTGTATTAAACCTCCGCAGGAACCATTTACTTGTTCTGTCACTTCATAATGAGCTAAGTCACTTGAGGAGCCTAAACAAACATTTTCTTGGAGCAGACAAAGGCTGTGAACCCTCCAGAGCATGGACAATGTCTATGACCAAGCTGAGGAGAGAAGGGGGGCTGGGCCGGGAGCCAATTCTTTGAGTGCGGACGTCCCAGGCAAATGGACAACTGTGACATTCAGGGCTCAATGGATTTGCTTAGCAACATTGGTAAGCGAGAAAGAAAAACATTTTTTTGCACAAGCCACTGATAGGATCAGGCTGTCACAGGCATTTGCTGGCCCCTGAGCGGAGGGACAGGGCTGGGCCCACAACATGAGGATGCCGTGGATAGACTGAGCTTCCTTCATTGTGTCCTGTGGGATTCTTGCATACCAGGCCTTCACATGGGACGTTCTGCGTCTTCACTTAGCTCTAAGTTGTCTTGGAGGTACAGTCCTTTCGTTCCATCTCAAATCTTCTATATAAACACACTCTTTAAAGCGGAGGTCCACACAAAAATGGAACCTCCGCAGTCCGGATTCCTCCCCCCCCCCCCTCCGGTGTCACATTTGGCACCTTTCAGGGGGGAAGGGGGTGCACCCACTTCCGGGCTTCGACCCCCGCATTATCTGCAGGAGTCTACGCCACAACCGGCGCCCCCCCACCGCTGCCTTCTGGGAAACACACAGGTCCCAGAAGACAGCAGGGACCAGTGGCATTGCGCAGCGCGAGTTGTGCATGCACAGTAAGGAACAAGAAAGTGAAGCTGCAAGGCCTCCCTTCCTGATTCTCTTATCGAAAATGGCAGCGGCAGCACGCCAGAGCCGAGCGGTAGCTCGGCTTCGGATGCCGACATCGCGGGCGCGCTGGACAGGTAAGTGTCCTTATTTTTTATTTATTTTTTATTTTAAGTCAGCAGCTGCAGTATTTGTAGCTGCTGACTTAAAAAAAAAAATTATAATAATTTGGCAGACCTCCACTTTAAAGTTGTACTGTTTTAAACCCAAAAGCAAACATTTATTATCCTCTTGACCTCCAGAAGATTTACCCCCTGCATCCTGACCAGGCCATTTTTATTGATACACACTGCGTTACTTTACCTGACAATTGAGCGATCGTGCGACTCAAAAAAATCTATGTCATTTTTTTCCCCACAAATAGAGCTTTCTTTTGGTAGTATTTGATCACCTCTGCGGTTCTTATTTTTTGTGTTATCAACAAAAAAAGACTGACATCTTTGAAAAAAGAGACAATGGGCCAGATTCTCGTAGTTCGGCGTAATTTTGTGCGGGCGTAACATATCCTATTTACGTTACGCCTCCGCAACTTAGACGGGCAAGTGCTGTATTTTTAAAGCACTTGCTCCGTAAGTTGCAACGGCGTAGCGTAAATAGGCCGGCGTAAGCCCGCTTAATTCAAATTTTGAACAGGGGGGCGTGTTTTATGTAAATAACTTGTGACCCGACGTGATTGACGTTTTTCACGAACGGCGCATGCGCCGTTCGTGGAATTTCCAAGTGTGCATTGCTCCATAGTACGCCGCAAGGACGTATTGGTTTCGACGTGAACGTAAATGACGTCCAGCACCATTCATGGACGACTTACGCAAACAACGTAAAATATTCAAAATTCGGCACGGAAACGACGTCCATACTTAACATTGGTACGCCGCATGTACGCCGTCGTAAGTCCGAAATGTGCGCCGTCATATCTACGGGCCTGATTCCTAGAATCAATTGCGCTTGAATTCGGCCAAGATACGAGCGGCGTAAGTCTCCTACGCCGTCGTATCTTGGGGTGCATATTTCCGCTGGCCGCTAGGGGAGCTTCCGTATATTTCCGCGTCGAATATGCAAATGAGCTAGATACGCCGATTCACAAACTTACTTGCGCCCGGCATATTTAAATACGCTGTTTCCGTAAGGCGTAGGACCGGTGTAACTTTACCCCTCATAAAGCAGGGGTAAGTCATGTTAAGGTATGGACGTCGGAACAGTGTCGTATTTTACGTCGTTTGTGTAAGTCGTACGTGAATGGGGATGGGCGTAGGTTACGTTCACGTCGACTAAGCATTGAGCCGGCGTAACTAAGGGAGAAAATTCGACGTGATACTGAGCATGCACGCGAATGCGCCGTTTTGTTAGGCGCGTCATTTACGTGGGGTCACGATTCATTTCCATACAACACGCCCCCTACCAGCCTACTTTGAAATTTGGCGGGCTTACGCCGGCCCATTTACGCTACACCGCCATAACTTAGGGCGCAAGTTCTTTGTGAATACGGTACTCGCCTCTCTAAGTTACGGCAGCGTATCGTATATGAGATACGCTACGCCCGCCTAAACTTAAGCTATTCTTTCTGAATCTAAATCCTAGATTTTTAGTGGGGCCGCACCAGAAACACAAGTTTTGCGTTTTTTTGATGCGTCCTCAACAACCAATGAGTCATCAGCTGTCAGATAAATGTAAAAAAAAAGTTTAGCTGTATAAAAAAATCTGGAAAAAAAGGGCATGGGGTCCCCCCCCCCGAATTTATTTGGGGGGGATTTCTTGGCAGATAAACCAGGACTGGTTACAATGGGTGATAGCAAATCGCACACGCTTTTAATGCGTCAGGTCCCAAACCCCAGGGGCCCGCCTTTGAAGATAAACAGCCGGTCACGATGCGACATCATAGCCAATCAGAAATCATCTTTCGTTGCTTATTTCTGCACGCTAATTAGAGGTGATGTCTGATTCGTACAGGGTTACGGCACGCCGTTGCTCTCTGCGCTGCCTTATTCACTAAGCTGGAAAGAGTTAACCAGCGAACTCTTTCACAAGGCCAACAGACATAATAATGTGTTTCTTTTTGAAAAGCTCAGGTCAGTCCCCCCCCTTTTTCCTCATAGCTCTCAGCTGCCAGAATGAAAAATGATTGTGTCCTCTAGCAGCAGGGGGTGTGAGCGAAGAATTCCCAGGCTCCACTAGGCTCTGTGAGAAAGGAGAGCGGGATTCTGGGAAAAGCAGAAAAAGTGAGCAAACTTTTTCTGGCTCCCCCACCTGCGCTTACCATGGGTCGATAAAGATTTCCATTGTGTCCAGTGACTTACACACCTGCCATCAATTTACTAATCGCATTCTTTGTCTGCACGCTGGAACAGCGCAAGTGGCGTGATCTATCACCCAAGAATTCCCTCCTGCCCACCGGCAGGGCCACGCAAATATCAATCAGGCCGTTGTTAGACGCTCCCTAGTGCTGAGCGCCTTCTGTAAAAAAATGAAAATAATGAACATTGCTAGATGGCCCCCTATTCATAGTGGGTATTGTAGCACCGGGGTCCCGGGTTCAACTCCCAGCAAGGACGCTATAGGCGTGAAGAAGGCTGTACGTTCTCCCTGTGCTCGGGGCGGGTTTCTTTTGGACATCCCACAGGGCAAAAAAAAATGTACCAATAAGATAAATGGCTTCCATTGAAAACTGACCCCGCTGTGTATGTGTGTTTGTGTATGACTTGTGTTTGGGAAATTGGACTGCAAGCAGGACGTGATGTGAATGGGGCAGTGTTTCTGAAAAGTGCTCCCTAAATGAAGATACAAATTACTTTAACCGAAGAAACAAACAAAAAAAGATAACAACCAATCATCTCATACATGCAACAATTTTGGGAAGATTCAACAATTCGACGATCACAAGTGGCAGTACAGCATTCTTGGCACACAAATGATCACAGACGACGGACAATGGGAGAGACACCGACAAACAGAGGCGTTGCTAGGGGGGTGCGGGGGGTGCGGTCCGCACCGGGTGACACCCGCTAGAGGGGTGACACCATCCCGTTTTTTTTTTTTTAGCTGACATGCCCAGCCTGCCCTGTGCAATCCCAGCCTGCCCTGTACCACCCCAGCCTGCCCTGTATTACCCAGCCTGCCCTGTACCACCCCAAACAGCCCTATACCACCCCAGCCTGCCCTGTACCCCCCAAACAGCCCTGTACCACCCCAGCCTACCCTGTACCACCCCAGCCTGCCCTGTACCACCCAGCCTGCCCTGTGCCACCACAGCCTACCCTGTACCACCCCAGCCTGCCCTGTGCCACCCCAACTTGCCCTGTGCCACCCTAACTTGCCCCGTACCACCCCAATCTGCCCTATGCCACCATAACTTGCCCTATACCACCCCAACCTGCCCAATGCCACCCTAACTTGCCCTGTACCACCCCAACCTTTCCCATGCCATCCCAACTTGCCCTATGCCACCCCAACCTGCCCTGTACCACCCTAACTTGCCCTATACCACCCCAACCTGCCCTATGCAACCCTAACTTGCCCTATACCACCCCAAACTACCCTATATCACCCCAACATGCCCTATACCACCTTAACCTGTCCTATACCACCCACTACACCAACCTGCCACTATACCACTCTATACTACCCTAACCTGCCACTATACTGCCCTATACTATCATTTACAGGGGCTGGTTTGGGGTGCGCCCCGTGCCCGTGCGCTGCCTGCTTGGTGCTGGGCAGCCTAGACAGAGGGGGGGGGGTGACACCATGTTTTACCGCACCGGGTGACACCAACCCTAGTGACGCCACTGCCGACAAAAATTATTTTCAGATTTCTTGATGATAGTTTTTGAGATATTTTATGGTGTAAATTAAGGGTCTCCAAATTATGTCCGTCGTAGCAAATCTGGACCGCTGTAAGATTTTACCGTGCCTTCTGATGTAACAGTTGACATGGATTGGGACCCTAATGTAAGAGGTGACTCTGATGGGGACTCTCATGTAAAAGAAACTCAAATGTAGAGCTGCACAATTAATCGTTAAAGAAGTAACCCCCCCCCCCCCCAGATAAAACAGGGGAAAAAAAAAAACCTACAAGACAAAGGCATAATCGGCTAGTATGCATAGCATTCTAGCTGATTATGTATTACTTACCTCAGAACGAAGCCTCCGCAGTGGTCCATGTCTCCCCCTCCGGCCGCTGACATGTTGTCCTGGAGTGACTTCCGGGTATCGCCGCTCCGGCGCTGTGATTGGCCGGGGCGGCCATGACGTCACTCCGCGCATGCGCACAAAAAACTACATATGCTGGGGAAGAAACGGCACAGAGTTTTGTTCTTGTTGGCGCATGCGCCGCTTGCATTTCCGGCGGACAACAAGTGAAATATCTCCTAAACGGCGCACGTTTTAGGAGATATTTTCACTACCTATAGGTAAGCCTTATTCTAGGCTTACCTATAGGTAGAAGTCTAAAAAGTAGATTTACAACCACTTTAAGAAATCGTGATCTCGATTCAACCCCCCTGACGATCTCCAATGCGGAGTTTGCCGATTCTTTCATACAAGAGGTGGAGAGACTTATCTGCTCACTCAGCTGTCAAAAGAAAATATCCGGGCAGTCTGCCAAGTTCTTAACAGGAAACATTGTAACTAATGTTTCCTTCTTAGATCAAAGGGATAAACTTCTGTGTGTAAAGAAAAAATCCAGGCAGTCTGCCAAGTTTGGAAAAACATGAAACATTGGAACTTCCTTCTTAGAGAAAACTTCTGTGTGTAAATCTTTTTCTGACACTTGTTTCTTGTGCTGCGTACACACAACCATTTTTAATGTTCTAGAAAAAATTAAGTTTTTTTTTCTCAACGTGATTCTTGTCAATCCTGCCTTGCATACATGCTCGTACGACGGCACTATAAAGGGGAAGTTCCATTCGGATGTCGCCACCCTTGGGGCTGCTTTTGCTGATTTCGTGTTAGTAAAAGTTTGGTGAGAGATGATTCGCGCTTTTCAGTCTTCGTGCTTTTCAGTCTGTTACAGTGTGATGGATGTGCTATCTCCATTACAAACGCTAGTTTTACCAGAACGAGCGCTCCCGTCTCATAACTTGCTTCTGAGAATGCGCGTTTTTTCATTGGACAACTGCACCCCCTCAGTCCATGTATGGGAGACTCAGGGACAGGAATTGAGGAATTAAGAAAAAAAAAAAGGATATAAAAAGTAATGAGCATTCTGAGCAACAAAAAAAAGTTAATGTCTGTATTTTAAAAAATGTTGAATCACTTTAAAAATGTTGGGTCTGGAAAAGTAAATAACAATTGTTCCTGACTATTTCAAGTGCAGAAATCCAGGATTATAAATATTAAGAACTTAAAGTGGGGTTCCACCCAGAAATGGAACTTCCACTTTTTGGAATCCCCCCCCCCTCCCGTTTTACATTTGGCACCTTTCAGGAGGGAGCAGATACCTGTGTAATACAGGTATTTGCTCCCACTTACTGGCATAGATCACCGCGGTGATCGTAGTGACCTACGCCAAGTCCGGTAGCCTACTCTGTCCCCCCCCCCAGGTCTTCTGGGAGAAACACAGGTCCCAGAAGACACCAGGGACCAGTGAGGATGCGCAGCGCGACTCGCGCATTCGCAGTAGGAAACCAGGAAGTGAAGCCGCAAGGCTTCAATTCCTGATTCCCTTACCGAAGATGGCAGCTGCAGCACCCGAGAGCCGAGGGAGAGATCAGCTTCAGCTGCCGACATCGCGGGCGCCCTGGACAGGTAAGTGTCCTTATATTAAAAGTCAGCAGCTGCAGTATATGTAGCTGTTGACTTTTAATAATTTTTTTTTTCCGGAGGAACAGTAATTAAAGCAGTAATTTTTTTTTTACTTTCCATCTATTAAATCTTCTGCCTTTGTTGTTTTAGCTTTGGATAGTAAAACATAATTTTTCTGCCCGTAAATACCTTATACAGCCCACTTCCTGTTTCCTTATACAGCCCACTTCCTGTTTCCTTATACAGCCCACTTCCTGTTTCTTGTCTGGTCATTAGCCTAGGCTTATGACATCATGCACAGCTCTCTCACACTCTCGTGAGAGTTTGCAAGGAAGGGAGGGGGGGGGGATTGCGAGTCATAAGAGGGCCAATGAGAGCTGCAGAGCTGGAGGTGTGCCTCTGTGTGTTTGTGTAAATCCAGGAAGTGAACAGGCTTCAGCTTCAGCTGCCCACAGTTAAAATGGCTGCAACCAGACTCAGTGGAGGGAGATTTTCTGCAGCATATTTGGAAAGTACAGAATCACAGTATATATAAAATAATATGCAAAGCGGTTGGAGGGAAGATTCAGAATGGCAAAGATTATTTTATTACAAACTATGTGAGCGGACTGCAGTTCCTCTTTAAGAAAAGCTATTGGGCCGGATTCAGATACATTGGTGTATCTATCCGCGGGGGCGTAACGTATCTCAGATACGTTACACCGCCGTAAATTAGGGCGCAAGTTCCGTATTCAGAAAGAACTTGCGCCCTATGTTATGGCGGCGTAACATATGTGGTCCGGCGTAAGCCCCCCTAATTCAAATGTGTTTGATGTGGGCGTGTTTCATCGAAATTCACTGTGACCCCACGTATTTGACGTATTTTACGAACGGTGCATGCGGGAACAACGTCCATACTTAACATAGGATACCCCTCATATAGCAGGGTAACTTTACGCCGGAAAAAGCCTAACGTAAACAAATGCGCCGGGCGGACGGACGTTTCTGAATCGGCGTATCTACCTAATTAGCATATTCCTCGCGTAAATATACGGAATCGCCACCTAGCGGCCAGCGTGAATATGCAGCCTAAGATACGACGGTGTAAGACACTTACGCCGGTCGGATCTTAGGGAAATCTATGCGTAACTGATTCTATGAATCAGGCGCATAGATACGACAACGCAACTCAGAGTTACGACGGCGTATCCGGAGATACGCCGTCGTATCTCCTTTCTGAATCTGGGCCAGTGTGTACAAGTTGTCAGAGCAGTGCACACATCACATTGATTATACTGAACTCTATAGATAAACTTGACTAACCTACTGTATTCTCGTCATCCAGATTAGCAGATACTCCTCTCCCCTCTACACACCTTCCTGGTGAGGACAGGGCACATGGAGGGCTGGGGTTTATGCTCTTAGGTTTATGAGTAGTTAGGGTTAATCAGTTTATGGAGATGGACTTGGCAGATGTTTCTGTTTTTCTTGCTCTGACATCTGTGTCCACTTGTGTTAAAGAGGTCCATAAAAGATCTGAGACTTGGCTTATCTCCCTTCTCCAGGAAAGGCTCCATCAGCCAATTTTTCTGCTCGCTGGAATGTTCTGGACCGCAGACGCAACTGGTTCTGCCCGTGGAGGAGAGAAGGTGGCATTCTGTGTTGAGGCATGAAATGGTAAGATGAACATTTCCCATGTCTGGGGTCACCAGGCCATTGTAGTGACCATACAGACTTTGGCCTCGGGCAGCACAGAGTGATGACCTAGTGATGAGCTTGGGTTTGGTGTAAACCCAGATTTTTCTGAACCCGGAAGATTGAAGTCATTACTGGGCCAATGAGCTGCAGGCAAAAAATTCCCCGCACCACAGCTGCCATGCAGAAAAGAGCCAGGATGCTTACAGTGGTGGCTGGTGCTCACATTTTTTTGGGGGGCGCAAACAAACGAAAAAAATAAAAAAAGACAATTGCAGACTCACTGTGCCCATCAAACGCAGCCACTGTGCCCATCAAATGCAGCCACTGTGCCCATCAAAGGCAGCCACTGTGCCATGCCATCAAATGCAGCCACTGTGCCATGCCATCAATTGTCACCACTGTGCCATCAATTGTCGTCACTGTGCCATGCCATCAATTGTCGCCACTGTGCCATCAATTGTTGCCACTGTGCCATGCCATCAAATGCAGCCACTGTGCCATCATTTATCGCCACTGTACCATGCCATCAAACGCAGTCACTGTGCCATCAATTGTCGCCACAGTGCCCATTAATTGTCACCACTGTGCCATGCCATCAAACGCAGCCACTGTGCCATTAATTGTCGCCACTGTGCCATCAATTGTCGCCACTGTGCCATCAAATGCAGCCACTGTGCCATCAATTGTTACCACTGTGCCAACAATTGTTACCACTGTGCCATCAATTGTTACCACTGTGCCCATCAATAGTAGCCACTGTGCCCATCAATAGTAGCCACTGTGCCCATCAATTGTCTCCACTGTGCCCTGTAAAATGCTGCCAGAATATCATTGAACTAGAATTATCATTTGGCCTTAGTAGGTCAATGGTTTCCCAAACCTCTCTGCCACCTTGTATGTGTGCAGCTGCAGTGTGGGGAATATTTCGACCGCAACTCTATTGCCCATCAATGACCGCTAACTTCGGTCTGAACCAAAGATCATCTCTAATGGAACCACAGTCATTTCTTTTGTGTCCTAACATCCTACTTGGTAATCATGCAAATATATTAAAGTGGAGTTCCACCCAAAAATGGAATTTACACTTTTTGGAATCCTCCCCCCCTCCGGTGTCACATTTGGCACCTTTCAGGGGGCAGCAGATACCTGTGTAATCCAGGTATTTGCTCCCACTTCCGGCCATAGATCGCCATACCCCCCCCCTGCTGTCTTCTGGGAGACACACAGGTCCCAGAAGACAGCAGGGACCAGTGGAATTGTGCAGTAGGGAACCAGGAAGTGAAGCAGCAAGGCTTCACTTCCTGATTCCCTTACTGAAGGTGGCGGAGCCTCCACCCGAAAGCCGAGGGACAGATTGGCTTCGGGTGTCGAAATCGCGGGCGCCATGTGCACATATTAAAGTCAGCAGCTGCAGTATTTGTAGCTGCTGACTTTTAATTTAATTTTCAGCGGAACTCCGCTTTTTAAAGAATATCTATAGCCATTTTTTCTAGCTTTGGATGGAATGGGGGAAAAATTAAAACCCCTGTTGAGTTTTACTGCTATCTAGGCCAGTGGTCATCAACCCTATCCTCAGGGCCCACTGATCTAGGCAATTGGTCTCCAAACTGCGGCGGGTGATATGTTTGCCCCCCCCCCCAAATATGGAGCAGCCAAGATACCAACAATTTACATTGTATCCCCAAAAGTGAAGAAGGGCCTCATCCACAAGGGCAGGGCCGTCTTTAAGGCAGGACAAAAGGGGCAGCTGCCCTGGGCATAGTCATTGTTGTGGGGCCCAAAGCAGCTGCCTCATACTTGACAACTATCCCAGATTAAATTCTCTTGTCCCTTGAAGTTTTAGTCATGTGCTGTGTCCTGATATCTCAGTGTGAAGTACTGCTCCTAATGCTGCTCAGCTCTGCCCTATTGTTGTGTACAGATGACTCACCTGCAGACCCTGGGCCAGATCCACGTAGCAGATCGTAATTTTATTCCAGCGTAGCGTATCGTCGTAACGATACGCCGCCGCAACTTTGACAGGCAAGTGCTGTATTCACAAAGCACTTGCCTCTAAAGTTACGGCGGCGTAGCGTAAATCTCCCGGCGTAAGGGCGCGGAATTCAAATGATGAACAGGGGGGTGTGTTTTATGTACAACAAGCTTGACCCCACGTAAATGACGCTTTTTTCATATGGCGTATGTGCGCGCATGCTCAGTATTACGTCGGAATTTCAAATTAAATTACGCCTGCTCAATGCCTAGACGATGTGAATGTAATTTACGCAAAGCCCTATTCGCGAACGTTTTACGCAAACAACGTACACGACGGAAAATTCTACGCTGGCCCGACGCCCATATTTAACATTGTGTACGCCTCATGGAGCATGGGTAACGTTACGCCGAAAAAAGCCTTACGTAAACTACGTAAAAAAAAGCGCCGGGCGGACGTACGTTTGTGGATTGGCGTATCTAGCTAATTTGCATACTCAACGCGGAAATCGACGGAAGCGCCACCTAGCAGCCAGCGTAAATATGCACCTTAGATCCGACGGCGTACTAAGACGTACGCCAGTCGGATCGAGCCCTCATTCGGTCGTATCTTGTTTTGTGGATCCAAAACAAAGATACGACGGGGGAACTTAGAAATTACGCGGCGTATCAATGGATACGTCGGCGTAATTTCTTTGTGGATCCGGCCCCCTGTGTTTACATGTAAATAACTGTCATTCATATCTAAAATGATGATGGCATTCATATGTATATCATGCCCCCCCTACAATGAAGAGATGATGTGCTGTAACCTCTAGCAACCAATCAGTGAGCAGTATTACTGTACAGTAATCTCTAGCAACCAATCAACAAGAATAAATCATGAGCTGTAACCTCTAGCAACAAATCAGTGAGCCATAATGTGTGCTGTAACCTCTAGCAACCAGGCAGTAAGTGGTAATGATATGCTATAACTTCTAGCAACCAATCGCAATCATTGCCTGATCTGATACAGTAAACTGATTTTAAGTCTACCTGATATTTATTGTATGTCTCAGAGCAGGTAGAGAGCAAAATTGCATGGGGGGGGCAAAGATTTTTTTTTGCCCAGGGTCCAATCAACAGGTGCCCCAACAGGTCATGTTTTCAGGCTTTCCATTATTTTGCACAGGTGATTTGATCAGTTTCACTGCCTTAGTAATTACCACAGGCGTGTCATCTGAGGAAAATCCTGAAAACATGACCCGTTGGTGCGCCTTGGGGACTGTAGTTGAGAAACACTGGGGTATATTCAGTAAGCAATTGCGTCTGTGTAACCATAGTTACGCAGCGCAATTGCTTAGTTGCGCCGGCGTAACGACTTTTCTGTATTCAGAAAGCTTGTTACGCCGACTGCAGCCTAAGATATGACTGGCATAAGGCTCTTATGCCGTCGTATCCTAGGCTGCATTCTTACGATGGCCGCTAGGTGGCGTTCCCGTAGTGGTCAGCGTAGAGTAGGCAAATTGCATACTAACGCCGATTCACAACCGTACGCGCGCCCTACGTACGCATTTTACGTCGTTTGCGTTCGTCGGGTTCCGCGTAAGGCTGCTCCTGCTATTAGCAGGCGCAGCCAATGCTAAGTATACCCGTCGTTCCCGCGTCGCGAAATTTGAAAATTACGTTGTTTGCGTAAGTGAATCGTGAATGGCGCTGGACACAATTCACGTTCACTTTGAAGCAAATGACGTCCTTGCGACGTCATTTACCGCAATGCACATCGGGAAAGTTTCCCGACGGAGCATGTGCACTACGCTCGGCGCGGGAACGCGCCTAATTTAAATGATCCATGCCCCCTACGGGATCATTTAAATTACGCGCCCTTACGCCGGGCAGTTTTAAGGAGCGCCCGCGCAAATTACGTAGCTACTGCTTCATGAATGAAGCGTAGCGCACGTAAATTACGGAGGCGCAGCGTTAAAACGGTACGCTGCGCCTCCGTAAGAGGGCGCAATTCGTACCTGAATCCAGCCCACTGTTCTAGGCCCAGGATGCACAGTTGCTGCATGTAGACAGCCATAGTAATGAATGGCCATACACTGATTTACACCCTTACTTGCATAAACCTGCATACATTATTGTGGGCGACTGCGTATCCTGGGCAGAGAATAACCCCCCAGTTTACATTGTAAGCCCAGAAGCGGCCATGAGCTTGAAGCCTTAAAGGCGATAGTGTGAATGGGCCCCTAAGAAACAGAGAAATATTTTTGGTTCTTCTTTAGCACTTGGCATTCCCCCGGGGGGGGATGGGGTTTCCGGTACACATCTGATGTTATGACAGTAAACATTAGCAAACAAAGCTGAGAAATGCTGATCTATAGGGAAGATTTCAGTGGGTTACCAGCACTGCCATGTGATCTTTGACCCGGGCGGTAAAAGCGTGACCGCCACTGTTGTTGGTTAACCTGATCTCCAGGCTGCAGTCTCCAAAATGAGGATTTATGAAGGAAAACGATCTGCGCTGTCTGGTCTCTCTTGTAAACGTTCGATGTGAACAACTGATCTGGATGGATATAGCAGGAGGGCGGCTTCTCTGGTGACACTTCTGGGAGTCTGAGGCTTGTCATTAGAGGATATTTGAAGACCCTGGTATATAGAATACGGCCCCCGTCTGTAGAATGTGTCCCACTGAGCGCCCATTCCACGCGCTACCACGACATATGGATGGTGGTGCTCCGATGGCCTGGTCTGAGGCTTAGCTTACAAACGCAACAAAACGATTTTGTGCTGTGCGCCAGGTGACAAAACAAGTGTGAAATGCAGGCGTTGTTGTCAGTAGCAACCAATCAGACTGAAACTGCCATTTTTCAATAATATCTTACCCATAGCAACCAATCAGACTGCAGCTGCCATTTTTCAATAGCATCTCACCTATACATGGAGGTTGGAACCTGTCCCTGGTAGAACTGGCGTTTAGGCCCACATGTGTTCAGGGACAGATGGGTGGAATTCAGGGCCAGTTCACACCATATAAATGCAGTCCGGATGCATTTTTGATGCGTTTTACAGCGTTCCAGTACAATCAAGTGCAGGAAAAATGAAGCATGTTCTACTTTTTTTTCCGGAACTGGAACACACTGGAACTGGAATGCACTGGTGTGAGCTATACCACTGAAAATCAAATAACCTACTTTCCATGCATTTTTGATACAGAAAACAAAACAGCACTGGACTGCATGTGGTGTGAACTGGCCCTTAGGCTGCATTCACACCTGAGCGTTTTGTCGCCTGAAGCGCGACGCTCAAAAACGCTAGAGGGGAAAAAAATCATTATTCCCTATGGAGATGGTTCACATCTCCACTCCAAGACGCCGAACGCCTGAAGCTCAAACAAGTTCCGGACCCTTTTTTGTCGCGCGAATCGGGCGGTTTGGGCGTTTTTGAGCGTTTCTATTTCCCATAGAAAGTAATGGAAACGCTCGATTCAAGCGACTAGCGCGACAACGAGTGTTTGCTACGGGCGTTTTGTCGCTTTAATCAATCGAACATTTCACCCAGGCAGAAGATAAAAAAAATCTACCAACATAGCAACAAGTGATGAAAAGATGATAATTTTTCCTATTGGCTAAAATAAAAAACGTCGAAGTACAAAAACGTCTGACGACGCTGTATGCAAACGCCCAAATAAGCATGAATACGCGCTACAAAACGCCGGAAAAAAACGACCGAACGACCTACGCTCAGGTGTGAATGCAGCCCTATTATACATGTGTTCTGCCCATACAATGCATTATGTCCTAAATGTGAGTACCACTTGGTACAGCGTCCAGCCCCATCCAACTATATAACTATATTTCAGCCTGTCATAGATTATCATAGACTGTCATAGATTATCATAGACTGTCATAGGTCAGTGCAGTTTATACACACAGAGCCAAACTCTCAGCTTGGAGTTCCCCCTCGTGGAGCGGTCTGATTAGGCCTGTCTGGACCAATGGGAGCACTGTGTTCCTATCAGCCAGTCCAATCAGACAAGAAGATGTTGGGCTGTCGAGTTTGTGGTCTGTTTGGTTGTTCAACATCCAATCAGAAAACATTTGGGGAACCTGTAGAGCTGAGAGAGGCAGGTGAGGTGATGAGAGGAAGGCGGGAAACATGAAAAGAGGTGAGGAGAACCGAGTCATGGGGTCACTTCATATATACATTATATACACACTATACTGTATATTATATACACAACACTACACTGTATATTATATACACTGCACTATACTGTATATTGTATACACCACACTGTATATTATATACACCACACTGTACTGTACATTATATACACTGCACTATACTTTATATTGTATACACCACACTACACTGTATATTATATACACCACACTATACTGTACATTATATACACTGCACTATACTGTATATTATATACACCACACATTATATACACCACACTGTACTGTATATTGTATACACCGCACTATACTGTGTATATACACCACATTATACTGTATATTGTATACACTGCACTATACTGGTATATTATATACACCACACATTATATACACTGCACTATACTGTATCTTGTATACACCGCACTATACTGTATATTATATACACCACACATTATATACACCGCACTATACTGTATATTGTATACACCGCACTATACTGTGTATATACACCACATTATACTGTATATTGTATACACTGCACTATACTGTATATTATATACACCACACATTATATACACCGCACTATACTGTATCTTAAAAAACACGCACTATACTGTATATTATATACACCACACATTATATACACCACACATTATATACACCACACTATACTGTATCTTGTATACACGCACTATACTGTATATTATATACACCACACATTATATACACCACACTATACTGTATCTTGTATACACCGCACTATACTGTATATTATATACACCACACATTATATACACCACACTATACTGTATATTGTATACACCGCACTATACTGTATATTATATACACCACACATTATATACACCGCACTACACTGTATATTGTATACACCGCACTATACTGTATATTATATACACCACACTATACTGTATCTTGTATACACCGCACTATACTGTATATTATATACACCACACTATACTGTATTTCACTATAATCAATGCACTAATCCCTACTGGGGCACTTTGGTTGCATTGGCTATTTTCTTAGTGAACTTATCCTATTATTTTGGAGTACAGAACTCTTCATCTTCCACATCATGTGAAACAATGTATACAGTGGTACCTCGGATTACGAGCATAATTATTTTTTCCAGAAGAACGCTTGTAATCCAAAGCACTTGTATATCAAAGCGAGTTTTCCCATAGGAATCAATGGAAACTCAGATAATTTGTTCCAGTGGCACAGCTAGTGTATGCAGTACCACATATGGCCAGAGGTGGGGGGGGCGCCCGAGAGACTCGGAAACACTCAGAGATTCTCCGAGACACTCGGGAACATAGTGTTTCCGAGCGGCTCCCAGTGTCACTGGCGCCCCCCGCACCTCTGGCCAAATGTGGTACTGCCTACCCCAGAGGTTTGAATCCTGCTCGTCTTGCAAAAACGCTTTTAACCAAGGCAGCATTTAAAAAAAAAAATAATAGGTTGTAAAGCGCATTACTCGCAATCCGAGATATTACTGTAATCTGCAATCATGACCCCTGATTCTCGTTGGGCAGGAACTGTACTTCCTTGTCCATCTGTTCCCCGTCTGCTGTGTTTGTTATCATTTCCTCAGTCTGACAGCTGTAAGAAGGAAAGATACAGGACTGGTGACCCCTTGCAAAGTGTCCTCAGCCTTGATCCAAGGTTAACATAATGTGGCCCTGAGCAGTTTATTCCCCCCTGAAGTCTGGGCCTGGTTGGTGCAGATGAGAAATCTTTTATCTGGAGCGCAACATCTGCAGACCTTCATATTCCCACTCTGGAGCGAGCAGCTGCAAGGCTGGATACAAGGCGAATTATGACAAAGGACGTGGAATAAAATATCCTTTCTACCACACAACAGTTAGAGAGATTTTGTTATTTTGCTAATTTAGGGCAAAATTATTATTATTATTAATATTTCAGGTACTTGTATAGCGCCGTCAATTTACACAGCGCTTTACATACCGTATTTATCGGCGTATACCGCGCACTTTTTTGCCCTGAAAATCAGGGCAAAATCGTGGGTGCGCGGTATACGCCGATACCCGCTTTCCCGCACTGAGTTTGAATACTGCGCCAGCATATACCGAGCGCAGTACACTCGTGTATAGTCGGGCAGTCTCGGCTCCTCTCGCGCTCACGTCCTGGACGTACAGGACGTGAGCGCGAGAGGAGCCGAACCTGCCCGACTATACACGAGTGTACTACGCCGGCATATACCGAGTGCAGTACATTCGTGTATAGTCGGGCAGTCTCGGCTCCTCTCGCGCTCACGTCCTGGACATACAGGACGTGAGCGCGAGAGTAGCCGAGCCTGCCCGACTATACACGAGTGTACTACGCCGGCATATACCGAGTGCAGTACATTCGTGTATAGTCGGGAAATGAGCGGGGAGGACGCCGCAGAAGGACGCCGGACCCGACGAAAAGGACACCCGAAGCCGCAGACGGACGCCGGACCCGACGAGGCCGCCGATGGACGCCGCGCAAGACACCAAAACTGTAAGTACAAAAATCTTTTTTCCACAGGAATGCGGGTCCAATTTAGGGGTGCGCGCTATACGCCGGAGCGCGCAATACCCCGATAAATACGGTATATATTATACATTTACATCAAAATAACAGGTTCTCTTGCAGGAACAACACCTGATCCACCTATACTCACCTTCACCATATTTTCCTCATTTCTACTCCTCTATGGCAGCCCCGGAGTCAAATGCCCGCTCTACGGTGGATTACTGGGCATGTCCGGTGAGTTTGTACAGACGTCCGAACATGTCCGATGGACAGGCTTCCAGCGGACATGTTTCTTAGCATGCTAAGAAACATTTGTCCGCTGGAAACCTGTCCGATCCGCCGGACAATTGTCCGGTCGGCCGTACACACGACCGAACATGTCTGCTGAAACTGGTCCGCGGACCAGTTTCAGTGGACATGTTCGGTCGTGTGCACAGGGCCTTAGTTAATCAAGACAAGTACACACTATAGAAGGATGTGCTTTGTTCATATGTCATGTCTGAGGTTTACAACCACTTTAACCCCTTCAATGCTCCTCCCTGAAGTCATATGACAATAAATTGTATTTCGTTTTTTTTAGCATATTAAATAATACCTTTTTTGTAGTCTCGTCCACCCACCTTGCATTGCGGCAGCTGTAGAACTTTCTGGGTTGGAAGTGGAAGCTCTCAGAGGTCAACCCCACAGGTGCTAGGATCCAGGCACTACGTGAAGTGAGCATGAAGGAGATTAGGGGATAGTAGAAACGGTTCCATCAAGATTTTTAGTCTGAAAAAGCAGCCAATAAGTACAGAGCTAGTGCTGGTGCTGGGCCTTCTTTTTGGACAGCCCGGCATGTACTGCATGCACCATAGTACCTGCAATTCCTATCAAACCTCAGATGTACCTCTATTGAGCGGATGGGGGTCCAAGGATTAGACGGTCATTTTTTTTCTTGGTGTCACCCGGATGACCAGTTGGTATCGCTGATAGGAGAAGACATCCTATGAACGACGAAGACTCCACAGGAAAAAATAAATAAAAAAATCATTCTCCTTTTTTCACATTGCCAAGATGTTAATCTCAGTAAATGAAACCATGAAGGGAAATAGCAGATAAGCAAAACATGTTTCCGTTGTTCCAGTCCCTGTATTAAAGATGGCCGCCCCTAATCAGCCCTCCAAATGATTCTCCCGGCCCGTTAATGTTTTCCATTCTTGGGATTTGCAGCGACAGAGTCCATTCCAGCTTTTTTAGAGAGTGTTAGCCATAACATCAGTGTCGCCTTATTCCAGTATGCTTTTCATTTTTTTCCCCCTTTGTCGCTCTAGAACCGGCTCCTTCCGCCGTGAAGCTGAACGCATGCATCTGCCTCCCATTAAATGCAGGCCTAAAATTGGCCGAAAGTATTTCACAGTTAATATGTCTCCACAGAACTGGCTTCATTTCTGCAAGTTTAGGCTTAAAATAACCCAGTTATTTGCGGCGTTTTCCAGCCTCACTTGCACTTTGCATTAATGTGGCGTGGGATTTATTTACCACAGGAAGCACTGAAAAACAAAAGACAACACAGGCACAAACAATAGCATAGTCTTTAAGGACAACTCCACCCAAAACTGGTATGTTAGGGCCAGATCCACAGTGAGAGTACGCCGGCGTATCTACTGATACGCCGGCGTACTTTCACATTTCCCGCGGCGTATCTTTAGTTTGAATCCTCAAACCAAGATACGACGGCATCTGAGTTCGATCCGACAGGCGTACGGCTTCGTACGCCTTCGGATCGTAGATGCAATACTTTGGCGTCCACTGGGTGGAGTTCTCGTAGTTTTCCACATTGGGTATGCAAATTAGGTATTTCCACCGATCCACGAACGTACGCGCGGCCGTCGCATTCTCTTACGTCGTCTCTAGTCGGCTTTTCCGGCGTATAGTTAAAGCTGGTATTTTGCGGCGTATAGTTAGATTTGCCATGTTAAGTATGGCCGTCGTTCCCGCTTCGAAATTTGAATTATTATTTTTTTGCGTAAGTCGTCCGTGAATCGGGATGGACGTAACTCACGTCTAAGTTAAAAAAATTACATTGTTGCGACGTCATTTCGCGCAATGCACGGCGGGAAATTTCGAAACGGAGCATGCGCAGTTCATTCGGCGCGGGGACGCGCTTCATTTAAATGAATCACGCCCCCTACTCGCCGATTTGAATTACGCGCCGAGAGATACACTACGCCGCCGTAACTTACGGCGCAAATTCTTTGTGGATTCAAAGAATTAAAAAGTAAGTTACAGCGGCGTAGCGTATCTCACATACGCTGCGCCTATCTAAATGTATGTGGATCTGGCCTTAAGTCTTGTGTTATTACTGGCAATCTGAACTACATGCTGGCTTCTAAAGCCTGGTACACACGGGCCAAATGTTTGGAGCCATTGTCTGGTTAACCACCTAAGGACCAAGCCTCTTTTTGAGATTTATTGTTTACAAGGTAAAATCTGATTTTTTTTTTTCAGACACCCTAGATTTTATTCTCTAGATCAGGGGTAGGCAACCTCGGCCCTCCAGGTGTGGTGAAACTACAAATCCCATCATGCCTCTGCCTCTAGGAGTCATGCCTGTGATTATTATACAGGATTTATATAGCGCCAACAGTTTACGCAGCGCTTTACAATATAAAAGGGAGACAATACAATTACAATACAATAAAATACAAGCTCAGAAGAGCTTACAATCTAATAGGGTGGGGCAGGTGGTACAAAAGGTTGTAACTGTGGGGAATGAGCTGATGCTTCTGCGCACAAGCTCAGCGGGACGGGGGGGTGCTTTAAATTACAATTATTTTTTCTTATTTATTTAACTTTTTTATTTATTTACACTGTCCTTTTTTTTATTTTTATAAAATGTTTATGTCCCTTTTATTCCTATTACAAGGAATGTAAACATCACTTATAATGGAAAAAAAGCATGACAGGTCCTCTTTAATGTGAGATCTGGGGTCAAAAAGACCTCAGATCTCACATTTACAGTATAAATAGAAATAAATAATAATATTTTTTTTTTTTTTTTTTAATCATCCAATGTCATCCAATGTTATGGAGCTGAGTGGGGGCCATCTTTCCCTCACTGAGGGCACAGTAGGGTCCGGTAAGCGGACTAAGCGCTGATACCCCAGTGCGAAACGTGTCAGATATCCACCCCACTGTCTGCTGTGACTTGTAATGCTGTTTCCATTTTTTACTATTAAAAGCAACATTTTAAGAATTTCGTGGAAGTGCGGCTGTCCAGTCTTTTTCTCCAGTCTTCGCTCCGTGCATTGCCTGCACCTACGCTTCTGAGAGGACACTGATTGCGGAAGTGCACTCACCTGGAGCGGCCGTTTCCCTTTTCTCTTAATGAAGGGGTGGTCTCTGATCCCGTGTTGGATAAAGTGTTTATCTTTTTTCTCAGAAGTTAAAGGGACACTAAAGGTTCCCGTTTAAAAAAAAAAATAACAAACATGTTATACTTACTTCCACTGTGCAGCTCGTTTTGAAACTCATTTGCCCCAATCCTGGTCTTCTGGGGTCCCTCGGCGGCTGTCTCGGCTCCTCCCCGAAAGAACTAACCCCCTTCATGGGAGCTCTCTCCCATGGGGGTTAGTTCTTGTGGGCGTACTCCTGTGATACAGCCGGCGGGCTATAGCCGCAGACTTATGACTCAGCCCCGCCCCCTGGCGCGCCGCGTCACTGGATGTGATTGACAGCAGTGAGAGCCAATGGCTGCGCTGCTATCAATCCATCCAATCTAGCCAATCAATGGCCAGACTGAGTGGAAAAGAGGACGGCGGGGGCGAGCGCAGCAGGTGAACAGGCTAAGGTAAGTAAAACAAGGGGGCTATGGGGCCGTCATTGCCAGGTTTTTTTCCACCTCAATGCATAGGATGCATTAAGGTGGGAAAAAAAACCGAACCTTTACAACCCCATTAAAGTGTTTATCTTGCCTTGGAGTAAATCTATATCTGGATGATTAAATTTTGGTGTGTCGCTTTAATTTCAGATGTCCTCCGTTACAAACCAAGGAGACAGTGGCATTCCTTTGGTGTAGAAAAGCTTCCAACCCTAAGAATCCAGACATCCTATTGAAATATCTCTGTACCCCCCATTAGGATAATCATAAGGTTCCAGTGCTATTACTGCAAACATGTGAAAGCATGGCAACAGGTAAGGAATGTATACAATCTGCATTTTTCTATAGCAACCTAACTACAAGCAGCATCGTGGCTAAGTGGTTAGCACTTCTGCCTAGCAGCACTATGGTTGTAGGTTCAAATTCCATCCATGACTCTACCTGCCTACATGGGCGTCCGCTGAATTTTTTTCAGGGGGGGGGGGGGCTTCCGCAGCGGCAATACACATTTAACCTTTTCTTCAAATGCTAGCAGGGGTTAAAAGCACCGTGCTATCGGCCAAATAGCGCAGCTAAAATGATGGTAAAGCGGCGATTTACCGATAACGCAGCCAGCTGGCAGTGTGAAATAGCTCTTGAGATAATTCAGCCTCACTCCATGCCCATATAAATATAGCCTAGAGAATGCACAGACCCCCCCTTTAGCACAGACCCCCCCTTTAGCACAGAACCCTCCATTCAGCACAGACCCCCCATTCTGTGCAGACCCCTCCATTCAGCACAGATGGACCCCCCTTCAGCACAGCCCCCCCATTAAGCACAGATGGACCCCTATTCAGCACAAACCCCTCCTTCAGCACAGAAGGACCCCCCCCCCCATCCCATTCAGTACCTCAGATCAGCCAACAGCAAGGCATGGGCACAGCAGGTTCCCTGTGTACACATAAACACTGGAGGTGGAGGTGGCTTCACTCTGCTCGCTGTGTCTGTGTGACATCCGGCCCGGGACTGCTCAGACAGCCCACAGCCGCGAGACTCTTCAACACCTTCTCAATTTTCCAGGGGGGGTCAATTGCCCACCCTTGCCCTATGGAGCGGACGCCCATGCCTGCCTAGAGTTTCCATGTTCTCCATGTCCCCTGCGTGGGTTACCTCCAGGTACTCTGGTTTCTTCCCACACTCCAAAGACATGCTGGAAGGTTAATTGTCTCCTTTCTTAAATGGTCCCTAGTGTGTATGAATGTGAGTTGGGGACCTTAGATTGTAAGCTCCTTGGGGGAAGGGACTGATGTAAATTGACAGTGCTTTATAAATATTAGCATTTGGTTTTAGTGATTTGCAAATCCTTGAGATGTATCCTACTTTTCACTTTGCTGCACTGCAATCTTTTCACCTCTCAAATTCATCTGCTTCTCCAACTTGTAAAGTGTGACGTGGAATGTTGAGATGTCAAAGTGTAAAAAAACAGAGATCAGAGAACGACATGTATTTGGATTTATTTGCCTAGCTTACTGTTTGGTATTGAGTACTGCACTCTGGTATACAGCAGCAGCCCGCCTGTTATCGGACTGGAGGCCCCTACTGACATGAAGAGGTAAGGCAGCTGGCAGCAAACACTTGTGTGGCTAAACATATATACAAACGCATTCCTGTCTAAACAAATTAACATGGATTACTCTTGGACTCGTGTTAGGTTTTCTTAACTTCTTAGCATAAGAATGATTAGACTCCTGGAACAATGTCCTCTGGGATGACCTAGCATGCAGCATGTTAAGGAAGCTGGAGACATGGTACAATGTGTGTGGCCTGCCTTCCTTGAATTGTAAATAGTCCCAAAGCCCAGCACTGTAGGAGGTGCGCAGACCTGGCCAAAATCCTCTGACAGCAGTTAGCTAATTTATTTTATTTTCCTTCTTTTTTTTTAGCACTGGACTCTAATTCCATGCTCTGACTCAAAATGGAATTGTCTCTGAATTTCACCATGTAGCTTACAAATAAATCACACTGCAGTTTTCTACTTAAAGAGCAACTTCGCCCCCCTATGTTCTCTTTTTTTTTTTACCCCCATATTTTTTGTTGATTGTGCACAAAAACACCCAGCGATCCAACGGTACCTTGTAGGGATCTGCTGCACCCCTGTAGTACATCAAGTCCTGTGCTGCCTTCTTCTTAACGTCATTAGAAGGCTGGCTGACTTTTTTTGTCTCTTGCTGGCAGCCTTCTGATCAGTGGCGGCTGGTGTTTTTTTTGTTGGGGAGGGGGGTGGTGAACAAGAAAGGACACCGGAGCAGCTTCCGCAGTTTCTCCTCTCACCTCCTTCAGGCGCTAGGTGTTCAATAGGATCGCCAGATGTTTTGGCCGGGAGGAGGATCAGTGTTGCAACAGCGAATTTACATTCGCTGTTGCAACACACCTGGGTGGGCTCCAGATTAAGGCGACCAGATTTTTAAAATGAAATCCGGGAACATATTATTTCTTTACTAGTAATGGCAACAATCAGCGACTCTCTGCCCGTCGCCACCCGCCTCACAGCCTCTCAAGTCTTACTCTTCGGGCCCCGGCTACTATTGGATAAGGAGCGGAGGAAGATCACTCCGCCAGGGAAGGCAAGGTGATAGGCAGGTGGCTGGCCAGGATTTGAGCCAAGGCAGAAGAACATGCGAGCGGAACTCAATGGGCATGCACCCGGAACTGAAGAAATATTCCCTCCGCTCCGACCAGCACATGATCATCAGAAAGGGGCACAGATAATGGGAAAAATACAACCCCCCTATGCTAGTAGGCAAGGCGGAGCGGGGGGGGGGGGGGGGATGTAATTCTAATTTTTTTATTTTGATTCGGCACTGACTGTCTTTGAAATTGCCCCTGCCCCCTATTAAATACAATCTGGGAACAAAACCAGGGACTTGGTCCGGGGACAGTGTCCTCAATCAGGGGACTGTCCCCTGAAACTGGCATTTTTTATTATTCAGTAAATTTTTTGGCTCTGCATAACTTCTGCATACTTTCAGCTATTAAGACCATTCAACTTGTAAAATGTTCAGCTCTTTCATCTAATGATGGACTTCTTCAACTTTTTTTCTACTATTTATACTTTTTAAAATATAATGCTTTTAGACACTTTTTTTTAACATTGAAGTCAATGAGAGCATGCTTCAAATCCTTAAAATCGTCTTCAGCTACCAAAAGTTTCAGCTCCTTCATACTTTCACCTACAGACACCAAACAAACTTTAAAATGTTCACAAAATATTCAGCTATCTGGCTATATCTTTTCAGTTGGATATCTTTTACAGTTTTTGTGAAAAATCTGTTTAATCGATAAAATTTCCCTGAAAGATCACTAAACGTAAACAGAGTATCTATGGGGCTCGTTAGAGTGGATGATGTCATCGCTACAGCACAGAGATTTAAAAAAATTATCTTTGTTCCTACTCTATAAATTGCTCTCACGCTCACAAGATCTACTTGTCATACAATTTATACATCAAAATGTAGGTATTTTTGTCTAGTTTCAGGCAATGTGCTCAGTCATACACCTTTTAACTTTTTGCTAGTTCAGCTTCCAAATGAAAGTTCATTGACTGTCTTGTATAACATTTTTTGTCATTTTTCAGAAGCCGAAAAACGATGTGAAGCCCACATACGATCATTTTAAATGACGTTTTTAAAAACGTTGTTTTTTTCATGCCGAAAAACGATCGTGTGTACGCGGCATTGGAATTTAAAGGAATACATTTTTCTTGAGCTTTTCTAGCTATAAAGGTGCCAATAATGGCCGACAATAAATTCATATTAATTTAAACTGATGATGATATTAATTAACAAGTCAAATATAAAAACATTATATATTAAAATATATATATTTTTTAAAAACTGTAATTTTCCCGTTCGGTTTTTGGTTAAGTGCATCCTACATTTCCATTTGGTGCACCTCTAGGAGATGCCTAAGGCTTGGTGGTCCAGTGTGAGTAAAAAAATTACTTAATGCCTGTGGTCAGTAAGAGGAGAAATAGTATCCCATCATTGGTATCAATGGGAGAAATAGAGCCCCATCATTGATATCAGTGGGAAGTATACTGCCCATCATTGGTATCAGTGGGGGGAATAGTGCCCCACAATTGGTATTAGAGGCATAGTGCCATATCATTGGTATTAGCTGTAGGGGTAGTACCCTATTATTGTTATTAGTGGGAGGAATAGTGCCTCATCATTGGTATCGGTGGGAGGAATAGAGCCCCATCATTGGTATTAGCTGGAGGAATAGTGCCCCATCATTGGTATCAGTGGGGGGGAATAGTGCCCCATCATTGGTATTCGTTGGAGGAATAGTGCCCCTTCATTAGTATCAGTGGGAGGAATAATGTCTCATAATTGGTATTAGTGGGAGGAATAGTGTCCCATCATCAGTATCAGTGGGAGGAATAGTCTCCCATCATTGGTATTAGTTCAATCAATAGTGGCATATCATTGGTATTAGTTGTAGGAATAGTGGCCCATCATTGGTATTCGTTGTAGGGATAGTGCCCCATCATTGGTATTAGTTCAAGGGATAGTGCCATATCGTTGGTATTAGTGGGATGAATAGTGCCCCATGATTGCTATTAGTGGAAGAAATGGTGTTCCATGATTGGTATTAGTGGGATGAATAGTACCCCATGATTGCTATTAGTGGGAGGAATAGTGTTCCATCATTGGTATTAGTTGGAGGAATAATGTCCCATTGTTGGTATTAGTTGGAGGATTAGTTGGAGGAATAGTCCCCCATGAGTATCAGTGGGATGAATAATGTTCCACTGAATCCACCATCTGGCAGTTTGGAGTCCGTTATCTACTGGACTTTGAATATAATATAAAGACAGATTTTAAGCTGTTATTCTTGCAGTCCAGACAAAGCTCTTTGAATACATAATTAGTCCAGCCTTTTTCAGCCAGGGTGCCCTTGGGTGCCTTTAAGTTTCTTTGGGTGCCTTGGTAAAATTTCTAAAAATTGTCCAAAAGTTGTATACAAGGCAGCTGTTGGGTCAAGCCTGCCTTAGTTACACAAAGACACAGGTTTTCTTTGTGCACCATTACAACCTTCCAGCCGCCAGCCTCCTAGCAACCAATGATGTAATCTATTGATATGGAGGACATGGGGCACAGCATCCTTGTTTACCCGACCTCTGCCCCTCTCTGTCAACTCTGGGGTCACATTAGCTGAGTGAGGGAGAAGAGAAATGCTGGAGTACTAGTACTAATGCTCATAACAGTGTGCAAAGGTGTATTTTTTGCTTTGAAAGAGTAAATCCAACATTGGGTGTGTGGATATATCTGCATTATGTAAAACTATTAGTTTTGTTTTTTACATTTTGGAATGGGGTTCCTTGAGATTGTGCAGAATTTTAAGATGCCTTACTGAAAGAAGATTGAGAAACACTGAACTAGAGACTAAGGGGCAGATCCACAGAGAGAGTACGCCGGCGTATCTACTGATACGCCGGCGTACTTTCAAATTTCCCGCGTCGTATCGTTGTTTTGAATCCTCAAAACAAGATACGACGGCATCTGGGTTAGATCCGACAGGCGTATGTCTTCGTACGCCTTCGGATCTAAGATGCAATTCTTCGGCGTCCGCTGGGTGCCGTTCCCTTCGTTTTCTGCGTTGAGTATGCAAATTAGCTATTTCCGACGATCCACGAACGTACGAGCGGCCGCCGCATTCCTTTACGTCGTCTCTAGTCGGCTTTTTTCGGCGAATAGTTAAAGCTGCTATTTCGTGACGTATTCAATGTTAAGTATGGCCGTCGTTCCGGCGTATAATTTCAAATATTTTTTTTTTTTTGCGTAAGTCGTTCGTGAATCGGGATGGACGTAATTTACATCCAGGTCAAAACCAATGACTTCCTTGTGACGTCATTTCGCGCAATGCACGACGGGAAATTTAGGGACGGCGCATGCGCAGTTCGTTCGGCACGGGGACGCGCTTCATTTAAATGAAACACGCCCCCTACCCGCCCAATTTGAATTCCACGCCGTTACGCCGCTTGAGATACACTACGCTGCCGTAACTTACGTAGCGAAATCTTTATGGATTCGAAACAAAGCCAGGTAAGGTACGCCGGCGTAGCGTATCTCAGATACGATGCGCCGGGGCAGATCCTTGTGGATCTGCCCCCAAGGGGAGTTTTTCATATAGGCTTCTGCTTAAAGTGTAGTATATGGATTGCGCTAGTATATACTATACTATACTAATTTCATATTGGGCGAGCCACCATAGAGTGACTTGCACTTTTTTTTTTTGATTGCAGCAAACCAACCAATATAGAACAATTTTGTCTTTCCATTTGCCACACGTCCCATATAATATTCTGCTTAAAGTGGCCCATGTAATTTAATAAGCACTATGGATTACCAACACAACTGTAAAGTACAGATAAATGAGGGATGTTGGAAAAGTCACAATTTTTTATGGTCTGTTACATTTCTTAATGACGTAAAAGTGACAGTTCTCCTTTATTGATACCCTAAATCCCCTCAGATCTTTTTTCACATCCTCACAGAGCGATCTTGACCCAGTTATGCAAGAGATATTTTACTCTGCACAGTTCGGATAATAAGGACAATGGGGACATATTTTCATCCTGACATAACCCGTTAAATGAGGTCAGTTCCTTTGATTTGTGCTCGGCCTCACCAAATATTTAGTCAGATTTAATTTTCTAATGAATTTTTCACCAGTAATGAGTAGGGACCTGTCAGAAATTGTTAGATTGGACGTGGAGATAACGGCAAGAGGTGACCGGCTTGTCACTAAAACTTTTCATTAGCGGTTTGACGCTGACCTCGATTATTAGATTCACAAGGAAAAACAGGTCCTATACACGAGAAATATAGATTATTACAGGCAATTGCCCTCACGCGATTAGCGTTGATGAAGCCTGTCTATGATTGATTACTAGCTGGTTATACATAATTTTATAAGTTAAAGCCAAGGTTCCTACACATTTTAATCTGAGGACCCAAATGAGAGAAATTGTTACCATACTTAGACCCAAGAAGAGAATTGTTACGAAAATGTCATTAAAGGCATACAGTACATATTAATTTTAAAGCTACTCTTAAAGAGGAACTGCAGTCTGCTCAGATAATTTGCAATAAAAACATATTTGCTGTTCTGAAGCTTCCCTCCAACCATTTGCAAATTATTTTATATATATATTAGGGCTGTTACTGATCAAAAATTTTGTGTTTGATTAATCGTTTTTTTTTTAATCGATTAATCAACCAGTTGCGATTAATTATAACGCACATACAGATCCAACTATTTTTACCTGATCTCCTTGCAGGCTGATTCCCAGTGCAGCTACCAGCCACTGGAAAAATGGGTAGCAGGATACAAAAAACACACAAAGGCAGCGCTCGATGGGAATAGCATTAAAACTGTTATAGTCTTCAAGTAGGTAACAAAATAAATATTGCACTGGAGATAAAATCGACGTAGCTACATAAACTGTAAAAATGGTGCGAGTAATACCAAACGGTACCAAAAGCAGTCATAAAAACATGTAACTAAGTATGATACTGGTATAAAAATGTGTACAACGATACCACTGCTGAATCCAGATGAGGAGGGGTTAACTTCAGTCCGTCGGCATGTAGATGTCCCATGAAGGGAACTATCACAACTCCCAGTGGATGGCTGTAGAATCCCAGGTTGATAGAGGGAAGTGATAGAGGGAAGTGTAACAGCCCTTGCGTGTGGCAGATAGTAAGGTCCCGCCGGCATGCAGATATGAAGGCACAGCAAAGGAGCCCTTCAGATGGACACGGCAAGCCCCGCCGGTGTGCGTGACGTTACTGGATCTCCCACGGAACTCCCTGAAGGCCCAGAAGCCGGCGGAGAGGTGAGTACCAATCAAAAGGATTTAATCGATCAAAAAAATTTAAGATTAATCGATTAATTAAAAGTTAATTTGCACAGCCCTAATATATATATATATATATATATATATATATATATATATATATATATATATATATATATATATATATATATATATATATATATATATATATGCATATTATTTTATATATACTGTGATTCTGTACTTGCCAAATATATTGCAGAAATCTCCCTCCCGTGAGTCTGGCTGCAGCCATTTTAACTGTGGGCAGCTGAAACTGCTGCCTGTTCACTTCCTGGATTTATACAGACACACAGAGGCACGCCACTGGCTCCGCAGCTCTCATTGGCTCTCTTATGTCTTAACCGACCCCCCTCCTGGCAAACTGTCAGGAGAGTGAGAGAGAGAGAGCTGTGCATGATGTCCTAATCTAGGACATCATCATACTAGCCCTAGGCTAATGACCGGACAAGAAACAGGAAGTGGGCTGTATAAGGTATTTCACTGGCAGAAAAAAAAACGTTTTACTATCTAAAGGTAAAACAACAAGGGCATAAGATTTAATAGATGGAAAGATGACAAAATTACTGAAGTGCCACTTTAAGGCTGCTGCAAAACTACCAACCTCATCTCCCTCCACCCCTCTAACTAATGGCTACCATAGAAAGAAAAAAAAAAAATCAATACCACTTTTGGGGTCATGACCGTGCAGAACATGCATAAAATCTTCCATACGAGCCACAGCTGTGACATATATCTGCTTTAAAGAAGCAATTACAGGATGCAGCAGTATGCACAGTACTTGAATTGGTATGTTCCGGTACATCTCTGGATGCAGGCTCTTTAACGCAGGTTCTTGTACTCTGTAGGGCCCCCTTGCAGCTGTGTGCACGAGACCTTACACACCTAATTCCTAGGTCATGTGACGTCCTAGCTCCAAGACTTTTCTCTTTTTTTTCTGTGAACAGGAGATTAAGTGCTTCTTTGGATGTCCACACTGCCTGTGTGACATCGACATTGGCTATCCAGTAGCTGGGTCCTCTCAGGATCCCAAAGAGGATTACATCAGCAGCAAAAGGTGAGCGGGCACATCTGCAGCACTGGATTGCCTGCCCCCTGCACCCACAAACAATGCTGGCGAAGGACATGAAAGGCAGACTTAGGAGAGTATTAGGCCCCATTTACATTTGCGCTGAGACCCGTACACCGTGGATGGGCTGTTTGTTCATGTGTCATAAGCCACAAGGTGCGGCATGCAGACAGCCCATGTAAAGGTATGAGGATGCAGTGGCTGAATAGACACAGCCGTTTGTCCTTTTTGACAGGCGTGCAGGTGAGCTGCCCTGAATGCAGACATTGTGTGTTCATCTGCACCCACATGCCTGTGGGTTCAAGCCACATAACAAAATGGTCTGTTCATGGTGTACATACCTCAGTGCTCATGTGAATGAGACCTAAGATGCCGAAGTTAAAAAATGTATTTTAAATTGAAAGAACAACACAATATAACACTGCAGCACCACCTATTGGCTAGATAGGTATAATGCATACAGTATTGTTCACAATGTAAAAAGCTACTTGCTGTTGCTTTTCCAACACCCCTTCTCAACAGCATGTGCTTTGTCAAATTATATCCAGTTTCTTCTGGATATAATTATGACTTTCCTTTTAAATAAAGGTTTGGTGAGTGCATCGGCAGTCATCTCCTCTGATGGGCAGTATTCAATGTCAATAACACCTTGCTCTTAATTGTCCCTCAGTAGGTGATACTTGACATTGATGTGTTTGGTCCTAGAATTGATCCTTTCTGATTGCGTAAGCTTTATACATCCCTGGTTGTCTTCAAAAATGGAAATTGGTTTTGACATGTCTATCCCAATGTCCACAAAAAGTTGATGAATCCAGATCACTGTTCCTGATCACTAGGAAGAGCTGATCTCTCTCTCTCTCTCTCTCTCTCTCTCCTTCCCTGTCAGAACAGGGATCCGCCTTGTTTACATATGCAGATCCCCGTCCTGCCTCTCCCCACCTTGATCACGGGTGGCCAGCGGACATTAAGTCTGCCGGACCCACGGGTGCGGGCGTGCCTCCAGCGGCTCGCCCACTGTATCTAATGCACGGACCGCCGTACAGGTATGTCGGTTACGCAGCCAGGCCGCCCTGCCGCAGTATATGTGCGGTGGGTGGTCCGGAAGTAGTTAAGGTCATCACAGAGGACAAGAAGCACTCTTTATGTCTGGAGGAAAATAGATTTCAATACGGAAAGGCTTCTTTACAGTAAGAGCTACAAAAATGTTGAATAGACTCCTTCAAGAGCTGGTTCTGGCAGTATTCTGGGAAATCCTGGGAAGTCTACAGATTGAATATAGTTGCCATAATTTATACTAAAGGGAAATTAGATTTTTGTTGGTACATCTAAATACTGGCTGCGGATTGAAGTCCAATTCCCTCCTTCACCACTCCCGGGAGCCCTTTCACCACAACTTTTATTTTTATATATACAGTAGTTCACTTTTGCAGTTGTCTTTAGCCCGGTTAGGAAGGGTCATCTTTATCTACCCCTCTTCTCTGGCTCTAGGCAGATTGATTGGTGCACAGAGTGTCGCTGGGTTGATGACATCAGTGCCGGTTCTGCGCCATTGTACTTCAAGTCCAAGGAGCAGCACCCCCTAGGGGGCAAACATATAGCACCCCACATGCACAGGAAGAAGTCTCTGGGTGCCATTCAACCTGAAAAAAGACCAGCGCAGGACTGCAGAGTGGCGAGTCTGTAGTGCACAGTACAAAAGAAGAGGTGTGAATTGTCACCAGAGTTGATTTTTTATTTATTTATTAACAATTGGGGCACCTATTTTTTTTTTTTTTTTTTAATCCTGGAACTTGACTTTATAATTTCAACAGAATTGCACACATAAATTTACAGGAATTGTTATATCATTTACAGAAGATACACTGCCTAATCTTCTATATTGTTTACCCACACAGGTTTAATGTGTAGTAGACAGGCCCTGTGAAGGCTTCAACCTTTACTGCCCTGGAGGGCAATTGCTACACAGGTCACATAGGATCTCTTGCAATTACTTAGCTAAGAAAATATTTTTGTTTTGACAGCCTGATCTACACAGGAACATTGTCATTTATCTGTGCTTGGTCCAGTGGTCTCGGAAGGAAAAACATGACATCTTTCTGGTTGTTTGGGGAAAACCAGTCAATGTTTCGAGAATTCCAATTAAACCCTTTCCCACCAAAGTGGCAAAAGTGAAACGAGTTAAAATGAAAATGTTTTGTACTGTAGGTTGAATTCCTTCTTGCTTATTACAACCAGATTAATTTTCTCCCAATAAGTTCCTTTGCCAGATCCGCAAGCTCTGGGGTGAGTGGGATGTCTGTGCATGGAGGCAGATTCCATGCAGACCTTTAATTAAAATTTATGTTAAGGGAGGGGAAATCGGCGAGGGCTGAGGCTGAGAACGCCTCTGAGAACCAATTACTGCATCCCTTTTTGGCATTTTTAATTGAATATTTGTATTGAAAACAGAAGAAGGAGCCGGAGAGATGATTAGGAGCTCCGGGAAACAATGGATTGTAACGTGCTTTTCATTGAGGATTAGGTCTCCTAATTGATCAGAGATCAGAGATTGTGACTCAGATAATTGGGCAAAGAGTTCAGTTCTTGGAACTGGGCAACAGATCTGTCCCCACATTCGTTCCCATTTTCTAGGAGGAAAATAGACTCTGCTCCAAAATACAACTAGCATTAGGGTGGCCTTGCACGTTCAGATTTGACTAAAGCATAGCGTATGATAATTGTACTGCATAGGGGTTAAAAATCAGTTCCTCCCAAAGATAACAGATGTCAAATTTGGGTGGGCACTAGTGGGTTGATTTCTCATCGCTGGCTTTATTATAGCTCCCTCAGCTGATGGGGTGGCCCATGGTACAGTGGAAGTGGGTGTTTCATTGTTCCGGAGCTGACATGGAACAGAGAACATAATCTGAGCTCCTATGTGAATTTAAATATATTACAATTTAATATATTTTTTTTTTTAGCTACACATATGAATGAGATCTTTAACATTTGTATCACAACTGTTTGTCAAACCCATAGACCCAGATTCACGTAGGAGATACAACGGCGTATCTCCAGATACGCCGTTGTATCTCTGAGTCTGAGACGTCGTATCTTGGTGCCTGATTCAAAGAATCGGATACGCCAGAATTTTGCTAAGATACGACCAGCGTAAGTCGCCTACGCCGTCGTATCTTAACTGCATATTTACGCTGGCCGCTAGGGGCGTGTACGCTGATTTCCGCCTAGAATATGTAAATCAGCTAGATACGCCAATTCACGAATGTACGCCCGGCCGTCGCATTACAGATACGCCGTTTACGTTGGGCTTTTTCCGGCGCAGCCAATGTTAAGTGTGGACGTCGGGCCAGCGTCGAATTTTCCGTCGATTACGTCGTTTGCGCAAGTCGTTCGCGAATAGGGCTGTGCGTCATTTACGTTCACGTTGAAAGCATTGGCTTTTTGCGGGTTAATTTGGAGCATGCGCACTGGGATACTTTCACGGACGGCGCATGCGCCGTTCGTAAAAAGCGTAATTTACGTGGGGTCACAATACATTAACATAAAACACGCCCACATGTTCCATATTTGAATTAGGCGGGCTTACGCCGGCCTATTTATGCTACGCCGCCGCAACTTTGCTTTGAGAATACTGCACTTGCCTGTCAAAGTTGCGGAGGCGTAGCGTAAATAGGATACGTTACGCCCGCTCAGAAATACGCGCTCCCTACGAGAATCTGGCCCATAGTTTCAGTACAAATACAGCAAAGTATAACAGGCAGGAGTGCGTGTAAAATGCTACTGCTTCTACAAATGTGAGCCTTTTAATGGTGGCACTGGCAGCAAAGAACCAATGCCCAGCCTACCCCCAGCAACATATGTTTATCTTTCATTTGCTCCCCTGCCACTTTGTACTGGGAGCAAGGGTAAAACCATGTGTGAGCTCTGAGCTCCTCCACCACCCATTGCCCCCAAGTGATGAATCTGGGCCAATCAGTGCTGTCTCATGGGAGAATTGTGTACAATACTGTGAAAAAGTATTTGCCCCCTTCCTGAATTTTAATTTTTTTTGCATATTTGTCACACTGAAATGATTCAGATCATCAAACAAGATTTAATATTACACAAAGTGACAAAGATAACCTGAGTTAATACAAAATGTACTGTAGCGCCCCCCCCCCCCTTAAAATTAGTGGGGCGATACGCTAAAGTTAGTGGGGAATGGGAGATTTCAGTTGCTCCCATTCACTAATTGTTAGTTTGTGTTGTTGCCAGTTCAGAACTGCCTCTTGGGTCAGTCTGTGTGTCCAGGGGTGCGCTGCCACCCCTGGGCGACAGTTGGCGCTATAGGGGTTCTGACAGAACCATCCTTCCCCAGCAGCCAATCAGAGGAGTTTACCTCTTTGGGCATGCTGGCGGGGGGTATATCTGGGGCACCGGCCATTTTGCTGTAGTAGTCTGCGGGCCCGAGTTCCAGGTGCGGCATCCACCTTCAGGGTGCTCGCATCCGTGGGCCCCATCCTCATGGCCTGCCCGGTTGAGGCTGTGCACCTTGTGGTGGAGCCTTCTTTTGATGAAGACAGGGACCCCAGCGGCTTGCTGGGTTCCAGATCCTAAGCTGGAGGCTGAACGGTGGGGAATTGGCTCGTGAGTGCAGAGGTTGTCTGCGAGGCCTGGACGAACCACCGGGGATCCGATCACCACGCTACATGACAGGTACCTTATATTTGCTGTCAGTAGGTGATCCTACAGAGTAAGACTTACTGGGAGGATTCGCTATCCTTATACTCCGATTATACTAAGAAAATTTACTACGCCTGTGGCAGAGGCATTGTTTCCTCCCAGTGATCTGATTATTGCGAGTGACCCTTTGGCTGCCAGGTCCGAGTTAACTGCCTGTCCAAAGGGCACTTACCCACCCTGGCGAGGGTGGCGACGTTTGAGTTATTTGTGCCGAGAGCAGGCTTGCTCTCTATGCTTCTGATATCCAAGGCCTGATGCTACAAGTTCTTCCTACTCCTCAACCTCTTTCTCAATTGTGTGTACTGTTGATGTTGGCCTTGTTGGCCTGGGAATAAAGCATTGGAAACTCACGCTACCGGCTGGACACTTGTTTCTTTCATCCACACTCACAAGTATCACCCCTGGACAGAAGAACTTGGTAACTTAATACGCCCATCCCAAATCAACCAGCGGCTCCTTCGGGAGTAGCGCTACAGTACATTTACATTATACATTAATATAGCACCCTCTAAGTTGCTAGATGTGAGAATAGGATTTTTTGTGTAGCATAGGAAAATTGTCTGTTTTTTTCTTCTGGGTCAGGGTTGAGTTACTCAAAGGTGGTCACTCACAGGCAGTATCACTGAGACCTACCACTTCCCTCCAGAACACGTTGGAATTTTCTGGAAAGGAAAAAGAGAGGAGAGGTGGAACTGCCTGGAGTATTCTAAAGAGCCCTGACCAATCCCCAGGCTGGATTGGCAGGGGGTAGGCCTCCTTAAATACTTAGACAGCCCAGCTGGGAAGGAGTTGTTCGGGGTGGCAGCTGGGCTGCCATGGCCTGGAGGGAGCTCCCCAGTTTTTGACCTTGTGCCTGTGGCTCGGTCCTTCTCAAGACACACAGAGGTGTCTTGGACAGGTAGCACTGGAGCAAGGAGAGGACAACAGGAAAGTACTGCTATGAAAATTCTCCAGGTAGAAGGTTGAGGTTGAAAAATGACACAAGTCCATCAAGTCCAACCTACGTGTATGATTATAAAAAAAATAATGTTTTATATATTTTCGAGGGATTTTTATTATAGCAAAAAGTAAAAAATATTGATTTTTTTTCAAAATTTTCGCTCTATTTTTGTTTATAGTGCAAAAAATAAAAACCGCAGAGGTGATCAAAAACCACCAAAAGAAAGCTCTATTTGTAGAAAAAAAAGGACGCCAATTTTGTTTGGGAGCCGATTCGCACGACCGCGCAATTGTCAGTTAAAGCGACGCAGTGCCGAATTGCAAAAACTGTCCGGGTCCTTTAGCTGCATTTTGGTCCGGGTCTTAAGTGGTTAATAAATAAAATCAACAATTAAAAACTGCATTTTGTATTTACTCGGGTTATCTTTTTGTAATAATAAAAATTTATTTGATGAACTGATCATTTAAGTGTGACAAATATGGAAAGAAATGATAAAAAATCAGGAAGGGAGCAAATTATTTTTTTACAGCACTACTATCCACAGATCCACTACTACCCCATTGGCTAATGCAAATAAACTTTATGAATATACTTTTAAATATCCAATATAATTATAAACTTAGTTTTGCATTATTCTCATGTTGATTTAATAAACAACAAAATAAACCTGTTTATTATTTATCTGGATATCAATTCAAGTCGCAAGTCTGACCAAAATTTTTAAGGGCCTCAAACAAAATGAGTTGACTGAATGATGGCATCATTAAATGCTCTGACAAACAATTTTATAGAATTACGTACAAATAAAAATCTAACCATGTATTGGCCATACATGGTTAGATTTTTGTTTGAACATTTGTACGTAATTCTATAAAATTGATTTACTGCTTTAGTTAAATGCTTTTATACTATTTTGTATGTTTGTTTTGATATAAAGTATGTTAGCCAGATTCACGTACGCCGGCGTAACTTTGTGCGGGTGTAACGTATGTCATTTACGTTACACCGCCGCAAGTTAGAGAGGCAAGTGCAGTATTCACAAAGCACTTGCTCCGTAAGTTGCGGCGGCGTAGCGTAAATGTGCCGGCGTAAGCGCGCCTAATTCAAATTGTGAAGAGGTGGGCGTGTTTTATGTAAATAAAGCATGACCCCATGTAAATGACGTTTTGAACGAACGGCGCATGCGCCGTCTGTGGACGTATTCCAGTGCGCATGCTCCAAATTCCGCCGCAAAGACTCATTGGTTTCGACGTGAACGTAACCTACGCCCAGCCCTATTCTGAATCGACTTACGCAAACAACGCAAACGACGTGAAATTCAACGGCGGTTCCGACGTCCATATTTAACATTGGCTGCGCCATCTTTTTGGTGGTTTATCTTTATGCCTGAAAACGCCTTACATAAACGGCGTGTCTTTACTGCGATGGGCAAGCGTACGTTCGTGAATAGGCGTATCTCACTGATTTACGCATTCTAGGTGTAAATCGTAGTCCACGCCCCCTGCGGCCAGCGTAAATAGACAGCTAACATACGACGGCGCCGGTGGTCGTATCTTAGCTACATTTAAGCGTATGTCAATTTGAGAATACACTTAAATATAGGACGGCGCATCTACTGATACGCCGTCATATCTCTACGTGAATCTGGCCATTTATGTCTTATCAATAGCTGGAGACCAATTACATTAGTCAGCGAGTTGCTATATGCAATATGACAAACAAACTCAATCAGACTGTCTACTGGCCTAAGCTGGAGCAAAAAGATCAAAACTTTCCCTGTGGAATTTCCATTCTGTTTTCTGATTGGTTACTACAGTAATTGATCACAGAATGTTATGCATACCTAAGTATTCTGACAACTCTGATATAGGAAAGATATCAGATTAACTGCAGCCATATTGTTCTAATGAAATCAATGCAACTAGCTATATTTACATTCCAAAATGTCTGGTAAAAAAAAATATATATATATATGAGACACACAGACAAAGCAGCTTGAAAAAAAAGGTAATAAAAACTAAAAAAATGTACTTAATTAACCTGAAATCATGTGTTGTTGCATACTTCAGCAGAGCCTGAATTACTGCAAGATGGATAATTTTTGTAAGGAATTACTTGACAAAGGATTCTCAGAGCACAGTGGGTTCTCTAAAGTCATATCAGAGCAGATGCAGCTTGTTTAACAGGTTAATTTGACATGTCCTTTAATCCTAAACACTGGGCAAGCAACTACATGCACCGGTGAAATACATCCAAGGAAGCCGCTTAACCTGCAAAAGGATTTGTATCTCCATCCAGTCTTGAGATTTACACAATCCTGTTAGACAGACAGCATATCCAGATGGACAATACTACCTTTTATTTGATAGTTAACGGGTAAGTTCACCTTTTCAAAAAAAATTAAAAGGTTAACCAATTCCAAATATCCTGGCTATCCCTCCAGACCCTGTGTGTGGGGCTTCCTGCCTGCAGTTATTCACAGAAAACTCACGGGGCCAGATTCAGATAGGTTAGCGGATCTTTAGATCTGATTTACGATCCGCCGCCGCAAGTTTTTGAGGCGAGTGCTTGATTCACAAAGCACTTACCTCAAAACTTGCGGCGGCGTATCGTAAATCCCCCGGCGGAATTTAAATTCCGCGGCTAGGGGGAGTGTACTATTCAAATCAGGCAGGTCCCCGCGCCGATCGAACAGCGCATGCGCCGTCCGGAAATTTTCCCAGCGTGCATTGCTCCAAATGACGTCGCAAGGACGTCATTGGTTTCACCGTTTACGTAAATTACGTCCATCCGTATTCGCGAACGACTTACGCAAACGACGTAAAAAACTCAAATTTTGTCGCGGGAACGACGGCCATACTTAACATTGGCTGTGCCTCATAGACCCAGGGGTAACTATACACCGGAAAAAGCCGAACGCAAACGACGTAAAAAAAAAAGTGCCGGGCGGTCGTTCGTTTTAGAATCGGCGTAAATGCTCATTAGCATATTCGATGCGTAAAAGACACGGAAGCGCCACCTAGCGACCGGCCTGGAATTGCAGCCTAAGATCTGACGGTGTAAGATTCTATGAATCAGTCGCATAGATACGACCGACGGAAATCAGAGATACGACGGCGTATCAGGAGATACACCGTCGTGTCTCTTTGTGAATCTGGCCCACAGAGTCTTCTGTTGATAATAGCAGTGGGCCCGACTGATATTGATGCAACAAAAATTTCTACTCCAAACAGCATGTCCTGATCTCATCTTCACACATATACTTTCAGGGGGGTCATCAAAAGTGTGAAAGACAATTCCAGAGAAATTTCCCAGCTCAACTCACCAACCAGTCTGCATACCAATCAAATTAACCTGTCCAAAGTATGCATCAAAAAACAGGGGTTTAGTTTGCACGCATTTTAAAATGCATGTGTAAGCTGCAAGACCTCTTCACGGGACCCTGTGTATCGCTCACAGTCCTAAGGAGACTGGGAAGCAGACTGGTTAGTGAGTTGAGCTGGGAACTTTCTCTGGTTTTGTCTTTCATGCGTTTTGCCCTTCCATATGCTCCTTGCTGTGAAGGCCAGTTATAGGTGGGGACAGGGGCCATCTCTTTGTTACTGGTGTAAATTTGTTCAGGGGACACACTGGGCACCTTTGCTGCCATTGTGCTATGTGCTGGGTGCCCAATGTGCCCCTGTGCCTTTAAGGAGGATTGGGCTACCTTCAGGCCCACCTACCCCTTATCTATCCATTAGAATGCATGTGCTTCCATTGTGGAGACTCCAAAACTTAGATGGGTTAGGACTGCAAGCAAACACAGGGTGCCATGTAGAGGCCTTGCAGCTTACGCTTGCGTTTCATTCCATGGTGGAACCCGTGCGGGCGCGCTTCCAAGTCCTGCTGCTGCATCCATTGACGCAGACAGCAGGACTCTGCCCGCCCCCTTGCTCCCGTGTCACTGGATTCGATTGACCGCAGCGGAAGCAAATGCCTCCCGCTGCTATCAGTCTATCCAATGAGGACCTGAAACAGCAGCTGGAGCTGCTATGCTTGTCCCCATCGCTGGAACGATCGGGCTCAGGTAATAAAAAGGGGGGGTTTGGGGGGGTGTAGTAGGTTTAAGAAAACATAATATAGTTTATACAATTTAGACACAAGCCATATTGTAATTGAATGTTATTAAAAATTACTTTTCCTTTTCAATCTGCAGCTCTGTATTTTTCAGTAAATTGCAATATGGCTAACTGGAGGTGTTCTGTATACAGAATGGCCTGGATTCACATACATCGGCGCATATTTATGCGGGCGTAGCGTATCTAATATACGCTACGCCAACGCAGCGCACAGAGGCAAGCACTGGATTCACAAAGCACTCGCTCCTAAAGATACGCTGGGTTTCCTCGGCGTAAGCCTGCGTAGGTGGAAGTGGGCGTGAGCCATGCTAATGAGGCATTACCCCATGCAAATGATGGGCCAAGCGCCATAGAAGTACTTAAAATGAACGACGCATGCGCCGTCCCGTGGACGCATCCCAGTGCGCATGCTCAGAATCACGTCGGAACTACTCCCTAAGATACGACGGATCACTGCCTACGACGTGAACGTAACCTACACCTAGTCATATTCACGTACAACGTAAACGACAAAAGATACGACGGCTTATGTTCCCTGGTCCATACCTTTGCCTGAGTTGCGCCTCCTATATGGGGGAAAACTTTACTCCGGACGTACGACTTACGCAAACCGCGTATATTATGCGCCGGGCGCAACTACGTTTGTGAATCGGCGTAGGCAAGATACGTCGGTTGGATGAAGCCTATTTTCAGGCGTATCTAGTTTTGTGGGCACGGCGCACAGATACGACGGCGCATAGTTACACTTACGCGGCGTATCTCGAGATACGTCGGCGTAAGTGCTTTGTGAATCCGGGCCAATGTGTACAGAATGCCGCCCAGAAACATCATTTCCTGCTTGTGTTATTGGCTCACTGATTTTACCAGAAGTCTACACTAAGATACAAGTCAGATTTTGGGCATCCCCATGCAAAACAAAAATGTCATTTTTGGTGAGATACTGTAATCCCAATAGGAAATCCTGTCTAAAGTAATGCAGATTATGCCACTTTCCTTATTAGAGCCATGCAGGTGCAACAGCTGATTGATAATTATGATTCTACTCCCTGAGGCCCCGTACACACAACCGGATCGATCCGCTGCGACCGCTGCCGGATTTCTGTCTGATGGTTGTACACACCATCAGACAAAAATCCGTGCGTAAACAATATGCGGGGCGTGCCCGCGCCATCGCCGCGACGATGACGTGGGCGGCCCTGGAAGTTTAAAGCTTCCACGCAATGCGCATGTGTCGAATCAGTACGACGCATGCGAGGGATGGCGGTCGGTCTGACGTGTCCGGTGAGTCTGTACATTATTATACAGGATTTCTATAGCGCCTCCAGAAATACACTATCTACCCTAATCCACTAGGGTAGATAGTGCAGTTGCAATACAATTCAATACAGCAGGAATCAGAGAACCCTGCTGATTAGAGCTTACAATCTAGGCTATTTATGACTGTTGGATTACTCATAGTTTGTTTGCAGCTGCAGAAAGGTTTACTTTTCACTATATTGTTCAGTCCGTTTATACCAGCAGCATTTTACTTCTTCAGCAAATAGCTAAAACAAAAACTTTTTTACGTATTTCTGGAGTTCTGCTTGAAGTTGGCCACAGTACAGAGAGCGAGTGAATTGCAGGAGTTAATGAGGCCTAGCACTGCTCATACCTGACAAGAACAGTTCTGACAGACTTGCCCCCAGTCAGACCTGATAATAGGATTAACTTGTCCACCCTGTGTCAGATCAGGGAGTCATTAGATGGGGGAAGTTGCAGGGGGAATGGAAGAAAGACTTGTTCAGATGAGCTGAGTTGACTTCCAAGAAGTTTTTTTTTTTTTTCTGGTGTACATCATTATCTCAATCAATGTTAACAAAATGAGAGGAATAATTATCTGGACGTGTCCGGAGGACCCATGGCCTCCCCCTCCCATCTATCATTTCACACAGCCTGAACGGAACCAGCATGTCATGCTCTCCTGCTGCGTTAATCTAAAAGGAAAAAATGTTTCCGATATTGCCCGCACCATCCCATAAGATACTAACTGTTATTTTGTCAGTTAGTATTCTATAGTTATGTATAAGAAATAGTGCAGCGCAATATAAATACACTTAAACCAAAGTGCAAAACACAGTTATTAAACCGATAAATTAATCATGAATGGAGCATAAATAATCCAAAAATCATTCCAAAAAGTGAAAAATTCCAAAGGTATAGGCGGGTGGGCCCCGCTGAGGAAGTTGATACAACGTAACGCGTACGGGGGAAGGAGCCTGAAGTCGCTTGCTGCCATCTCTGAGAAGACACATGTTGTGTGTATTTCCTTTCTGCCGTTTTGCCTTTCGGGCTAATGTGAGTAGCCTGTTAATGCTTTTTTTAATAAACCTAAGCTGTTTTAAAAGCAGAGAGCACTTAGATCTGTTTTTTCTCTTATTCTCGATCCCAATGCTGCCGAGCCTAAGAAGTTTGTTATCCACATATTGCACCAATCTGTCTATCGATTTCTGCTGGTATGACTGCCTGGTAAAACAGGGGTCCATACCTTAAGGTGAGAGTAGCCATTCTTGACTTAACTAAAAGTCACCGGTGAAGATTTGGAGTGGTTGTCACCCTATTCCTTTGGAATTTTTCACTTTTTGGACTGATTTTTGCATTATTTATGCTCCATTCATGATTAATTTGTTATCGGTTTAATAACTGTGTTTTGCACTTTGGTTTAATTGTATTTATATTGCGCTGCACTATTTCTTATACATTTTTGCATCTTTTGGATTTTGTGATTGTCCTGTCAGTGTTCAGCTTGCATACGTGAAGGGGGGAGGTGTATTTTATTTAATTTTTGCGCTGATTGCGCACTTTTTGTTTAGTATTCTATAGTTAGAATGAGTTTGCAATTGTATGTACGCTTTGTGATTTCCTAATTCTTCATTATATCGTGGTTCCACATAAATACTTGTAGCACTCTGGTGTTTAGGCAGGGTTGCTAATAAATTTAGTTTGTCAGGTATTCATCATCCTGGCTGATTGTTAGAAGATCCACTGATTCCTCGCCATCTCTGGTTTGCTGTACCTTTTTCTCTTCTGTCACTAGGTGGCGCTTGCTGGTGGCATTGAATTGACAAGGGTGTAGCAAGGTCACACTATGGATGCATGGGGTGTCTTAGCCAATTGGCAGGAGTTTCTTTAGTCCCTTGGCCTGCTGGGAGAGCCTTATTTGGGTGGAGAGATTTATTTGGGTGGAGTCAGGTGATCAGGGTTCTGTGCCACCTGGACAGCTGTCTGGGTGGATGTGTGTTATGTCGCCCCGGGTTGCTAGGCCAAGCCAGAGGCCTATCCCGAGGAAACCTGGCTGCTAGGCAGCCTGAGGCCTATCCAGGAGCAAGAGAAGGAGCGTAGGAATGGGATTGCAGGATTGGCGTCCAACCGAGTTGTGAAGGTTCAGCCGGACAGGGAGCCAGTTGTGGTCGGAGGTAGAGGGGAAGCTGTTTTGCCACTAAGGGACCATCCACCTTGTTACTGGAGACTACATTGAGTAAGATGGAGCTAGTTCCCTGAACAGTCTTCTCCCCAGCTGGGGACAGTGAAGAAGGTACCAAGCCAGGGACCTAGCAGGACAGCGGGGGTGACGCTTGAGGAGGCAATGACATGCCTGCAAAGCAAACACAGTAAAACACAGTAACAATAAAACATTACAGTATAGCATAAAATACAGTAAAAGAATAAGAACTAATTAAACAATGACTATTTTTGTTTGGCTTTTTTTTTTATGTTTTTTTTTTTCCTCTTTTTTTTACACTCGTTCCAGGTAAGGGTCTCTCAAAATGTGTTGGCCATCTAACATCTTTCGAGACCCTGTGAAAGTGTGGCTAGGACTGTGCCGTGCTGTACCCTATACTAATACTCCACTAGTGTGTGGTAGCGATGGAAACAGACCTTTCGTTTGACATTTTGGCCACTAAACTTTACACGTACCTAGTGTGACTCACAGGTAAAAAAAAAGCACCTGATTGTCACAGGCTGCTTGAATCGCTACAAAAAAATGTACTTCTAGCGCTAGCAGAGATCCGGCCCGACTCTGCTAACACTGTGGTTTTGTGTGCGGTGTTTTGGATGTGACCGTAATCTATTGATACTGCACTTGGGTGAGCTAAACACAGGTGCTGGCAGGTGTCGGGGTGATCCTGCTAACGCTGCCTTTTCGAGAACACTATACTATTGGGGGACCTAGTGTAGTTCAGATCAGAGATATTGATCCATTTAGACACTAGTAACGGAGGTAAATAGTGTGTGTGTGTGTTAGTATTACTGGCAATCATAGGATTAAAATCTGACGCTGTCTGCGATTGACGTTAACACTGACGCTGATCCTAACTGACTTCACCTGTGACACTAATACAGTGAGCAGAAAAAAGATCTGTACCTAATGACACTGTGACAGGGAGTGAAAGGGTTAACTGGGGGCGATCAGGGGGTTAAAACTTTATTAGGGAATATGTGGTGGGACCCTGATTCTATATAAGAGTGACGCTAACTAGCGTCACCCGTGACACTAAGTACCGGTTCACACAGGGGCGGCACGACTTCGGGGGCGACTCGGCCAGGCGACCTGAAAACGACTTCCAAGGCGATTTGCAAAATGACTTCTGTATATAAGTCAATGCAAATCGCCCCGAGTCGCCCCCGAAGTAGTATAAGAACCTTTTTCTAAGTCGGAGCGACCTGTGTCGCTCCTATTAGAACGGTTCTATTCACTACAATGGGACGCGACTTGTCAGGCGGCTGTGTCGCCTGACGAGTCGCCCCAGTGTGAACCGGGTCTAATACAGCAATCAGAATTTTTTTTTTTTTTTGTGTTTGGGGGATTATCACAGAGAAGTAAGGCAGAGGTTAAAGAGGAAAATCGAAATCACATTGAATTAATGAAGCATAAAGGAGAGGGGAAAATACAAGATTGTAGTTTCTTTTTTTTTTGGTTGATTTGATATAAGCAGATGCTATAAAATGTGAAAACTTGTAATGTGAAATCTATGGGAAAATAAAGAATTTATAAAAAAAAATCTGAACACTGTACTTGGGGACACTGTGATAGGGAGTGAAAGGGTTACCTGGAATGAACAAGGGGTTAAATCTTTATTATGGAATGTATGGCAGGTACCCTGAAACTATCTGGGACAAATGCTAACTGCCCCAACACTGTTTAGCGTCCCAAATGACACCAATTTTGTGATCAGTAAAAAATCTGAACACTGTACCTTGGTGACACTGTGACAGGAAGTGAAAGAGTTAACTGGGGGGGGGGTGTTTAGGGGGTGCAATATGTGCCTAGGTGTCCTGGTGTCAGTGTAGTGCTTGTGTACGCACTGTTAGAGGTTCTCTCCTCTCACACTGCAACCAAAAAGGGCTCCAGGAGGGGAGATGACATCATTTCATGTGCATGTGTTTATATTACACAGGCACAGGACGTTCTGGGATTCAGCAGAACCGATCAGCAGGTCCAGGTCATAAATCATTGGCCTGGACCTGTAGATCAATCAGTTCTGGAACAAATCTGATCGCTGCAGGGACGACGTGCATGCTCCCCCTACCCGCGGGCACGCACAATGTACGAGTAGGTTGTTTTCGCAGAGCCGGGCTGCCCTGTCACAGTAAATGTGCTGTGGGCAGTCCGGAACTGGTGATCCTGCCATGAAGGCCCCCATTTAGGCCCTTCCTGTTATGGGGTGACTTAATTATGCTCCTGCGTTGTCATGCTGTCACATTATGGAGACTGCAAGCAGCTGTTCCCATACACATTACACAGGCATGGTCAACCGCTGTCACTCTGGAGCAATGATGTATAACCAACCTTGGAGTGAATGCATGTAGACAGGGGCCCGGATTCAGATAGATTAGTCTATCTATCTGCGGGCGTAACGTATCTGCGATACGTTATGCCGCCGTAACTTAGGGCGCAAGTTCCGTATGCAGAAAGGACTTGCGCCCTTAGTTACGGCGGCGTAACGTATGTTGTCCGGCGTAAGCGCGCCTAATTCAAATGGGGATGATGTGGGCGTGTTTTATGTAAAATCACTGTGGCCCCAACGTATTTGACGTATTTTACGAACGGCGCATGCGCCGTTCGTGAAAAAATCCCAGTGCGCATGCTCGAAATTACGCCGCAAGTCGTCATTGCTTTAGACGTGAGCGTAACTTACGTACAGCCCTATTCGCAAATGACTTACGCAAACAACGTAAAATTTTCAAAACTCAACGCAGGAACAACGTCCATACTTAACATTAGCTACGCCTCATATAGCAGGGGTAACTTTACGCCGAAAAAAGCCTAACATAAACGACGTAAAAAAATGCGCCGACCGGACGTACTTTCTGAATCGGCGTAAATACCTAATTAGCATATTCCTCGTGTAAATATACGGACGCGCCACCTATCGGCCAGCGTAAATATGCAGCCTAAGATACGACGGTGTAAGACACTTACGCCGGTCGGATCTTAGGGAAATCTATGCGTAACTGATTCTATGAATCAGTCGCATAGATACGACGGCCCACACTCAGAGATACGACGGCGTATCCGGAGATACACCGTCGTATCTCCTTTCTGAATCCAGGCCAGGGAGTGGCTGTAAGATTCTGGAGGAGATCAGCAGCACTGAGATGTAACAAGGGATGAAACAAAGGTTAAAACCGCATTTTATTTAAAAAAAAAACATGCAAACAGGGTTTTCATAAACTAAATGTCATCCAGTTATGTTTTGGATCTATTTTAAAATACCTGTATATGTACCGAAATACATTCCATGTCTCCAGTCAGGCATATCTACCCCTATCATCTGAGTCTGGCTTATCACTTTATATTATGGTTCTGCAACCAACGCCCCCATTGCCCGCTTCCTGTATCCTTGTCATAACTCACTGTGGCCTCTCAGTATGTTGACGGTTTAAAAATTGTACCAAAAAACAAACAAATATTCAGATAGTAAGACTGTAGGAAGCTCTTTTGATCATCCTGAAAAGTAATAATAATCCTGGAGAGGGAGGATTGAAATGACTTTTTTTGGTAATGATTTTTATCTTGTTCTGTAAGTGTTGTCGAAGATCTGGGTGGCCTTCTGATTTTGGTCTTTTGTCGCCCATGGAAATATTTACAGTGTAAAGTTAGATGCTCCTTCTGGTATCTCTTTCTCTAGTCTCCCGTGCTGGCACCAGGGATGTTTAGCAAGTGTCTGCCAAGCACCCGTCCTGTGCAAATTCCCAACTTACAAGCGGCGGACAAATGGTTAGACGTATAGATTATGGTATGCAAACAGTGGTGTTTTTACACATAAAAATGCCCGAGGATTAATGAGCCAGTACTGAGACCTGTAGGCCTATCTTGACTTTTAAGTAATCATATAAAAAAATGTTTATGATTTTAGTACGGCTTGTTTAGGTGAGAGAGAATTTAAGTGTAAGTTGGCAAATAGACTTACTGTAAAATAGAAACATAGAGTAATGGTAGAAAAAGACAAAGGGGTGTATTTATAAAAACATTGCATAGCTCTTCATCTGTTAAAAAAGAAAGTACATTTGAATGTTCTCAGGCTATATTCTCTGGAGATCAAATGTATGAATGGGGAAAATACCAAATTTTGGCCACTAGATGGCGTTGAGTATCATAGGAAATAGGTATGGTCATCGGCTCCGTCTACTGGCCATAATGCTGTATTTTCCACATACACACATTTAGCTGGATTCAGAGAGAGCGCCGCAACTTTAAGGCGGCGTAGCGTATCCTATTTACGCTACGCCGCCTTAAGTCATAGAGGCAAGTACTGTATTCACAAAGTACTTGCCTCCTAACTTACGGCGGCGTAGCGTAAATGGAGCCGACGTAAGCGCGCCTAATTCAAATTAGGATGAGGGGGCGTGTTTTATGTTAATGGGGGGTGACCCGACTTGATTGACGTTTTTTACGAACGGCGCATGCGCCGTCCGTGTACATATCCCAGTGTGCATTGCGCCAAAGTACGCCGCAAGGACGTATTGGTTTCGACGTGAACGTAAATTATGTCCAGCCCTATTCACGGACGACTTACGCAAACAACATAAAATTTCCAAATTTCAACGCGGGAACGTCGGCCATACTTAACATTGACTAGTCCAGCTATTTGATGGAATAACTTTACGCCTGAAAACGCCTTACGTAAATGGCGTATATTTACTGCGACGGGCGCACGTACGTTCGTGAATAGGCGTATCTAGTCATTTACATATTCTACGCCGAACTCAACAGAAGCGCCACCTATCGGCCAGCCTAAATATTGCACCCTAAGATACGACGGCGCAGGCTGTCGTATCTTAGCTTGGTTTAAGTGTATCTCAATTTGAGAATACACTTAAACTTACGACGGTGCAGATTCAGAGTTACGTTGGCGTATCTAATGATACGCCGGCGTAACTCTCTCTGAATCTGGCCAATTGAATCTATATAGCTTGGGAATTCGATTCTGCCCCATTCACACAGGACACATTTTTGATGGATTAGCAACTTGTACAAATTGTTGGTAATTACTCCCCCAAGTGGTCCATTAAGTCTGCCCCTTTTTATGATTATTTTTTTTTATTTTTATTTACTTTTTTGTCTTAGCATAGATTTAAGTCTGTCCCAAGAATGTTTAAATTCACTTGAACAGTGAGTGACTCCCTTTCTCTGCTGGAAGTTATCCAAACATCTACTACTGTCTATATACTGTATAATAATACTTTGATTTGAATGGGCTGAAATTGCGCCAGACTGCACCAAAAGTAGTGCATGTATTACTTTATAAAACACACAGCACTTGTTTGTGACCTGCATTTGGGGTGTTTTTAAATTAACAATGAAACCGGCTGCAGATTGCAAATCTTTCCTTTTTTTTTTAGGGACAGTTCAAACCAGAATCTGGTGCAGGAAATCCGCTTTCCCACACCACATCCTGGGGTGAGCTGTCCCTAAAAAAAAAAAGGAAAGATTTGCTATTTTTTGGGAACAATTAAAAATGTTAATTGTACCTAAGCAGTATCTGAATAATGTGTCTTTTGCCTTAAGTAAAGGCAAGTATAGTCCCCCCTCAGTACAGACCTCCCTCCCTCTACCAAGTATTGTGCCCCCTCTCCACTAAGTACAGACCCCCCTCCCTCAGTACAGACCCCCCTACTACAGTACAGACCACCCCCCTCAGGACAGACCACCCCTCCCTCAGTACAGACCACCCCTCCCTCAGTACAGACCACCCCTCCCTCATTACAGACCACCCCTCCCTCAGTACAGACCACCCCTCCCTCAGTACAGACCCCCCTCCCTTAGTACAGACCCCCTTCAATCAGTACAGACCTCCTCCATCAATACGGACCCCCTCCATCAGTATAGACCACCCTCCATCAGTATAGACCACCCCTCCCTCAATAAAGACCCCCCTCCATCAGTACAGACCCCCCTTCATTAATACAGGCCCCCTCCCCTCCCTCAGTACAGCCCCACTCCATCAATACAGACCCCTCCTCCATCAGTATAGACCGCCTCCCTCAGTACAGACCCCCGTCCATCAGTACAGACCCCCCCTCAGTATAGACCACCCCTCTACCTTAGTACAGACCCCCCCTCAGTACAGAGACCCCCCTCAGTACAGACCCCCCTCCTACAGTACAGACCATCCCTCCCTCAGTACAGACCCCCCTCCCTTAGTACAGACCTCCCCTCAGCATAGACCCCCTTCAATCAGTACAGACCCCCTCCATCAATACGGACCCCCCTCCATCAGTATAGACCACCCCTCCCTCAATAAAGACCCCCCCTCCATCAGTACAGACACCCCTTCATTAATACAGGCCCCCTCCCCTATCAATACGGACCCCTCCTCCATCAGTATAGACCGCCTCCCTCAGTACAGACCCCCCTCCATCAGTACAGACCACCCCCTCAGTATAGACCACCCCTCTACATCAGTACAGACCCCCCTCAGTACAGAGACCACCCTCAGTACAGATACCCCCCTCCATCAGTACAGACCACCCCTCTCTATCAGTGCAGACCCCCCTGAGGACAAACCACCCCCTCAGGAAAACCCCCCCCCCCGGTCCATCAGTACAGATCCCCCTCAGGACAAACCACCCCCATCCATCAGTACAGACCTCTCCTCAAGATAAGCCACCCCCCTCCATCAGTACAGACCTCTCCCTCAAGATAAACCACAAACTGAAGCTGCCTCTCCTCCTGAAGATGTAAACAGAGAGGAGGGGGAAGCGGCTCCGGTCTGCTCCGCTGTGTGAGGCAGCCAGCGAGATCTGAGACACAGATCAGTGAGGACTGTGCAGCGTTAGTGGTGCTGCTGTACACAGGTGCCCCCCTGTGGCGGGTGTCAATCGGTTCGACCCCCCACTAGCGACACCACTGCTCTAAGGAGCAGGGCCCTCTGATTCCTCCTATTGTATTCGTACTGTCTACCCTCAAGTTGTAAACTGTTGGCACTATATGAATCCTGTATAATAATAAAAATGAGGTAAGCATGGGGAAGTGAGAGAAGACAGAAATCACGCATGGTGCTTTGGATTGAGGCTAGTACACTCTATAGAGGGAAATGATCTGTTAATTTTTCATTTCAGACATTTACAACCACTTTAATAGCTTTTCATTGAGCAGATAATTAGATTAATAGGTATTTCCTTTTGATTCACTAGTTGCTAGTAAAATCACTGCCTGTGCCATTGTGATGTCACGAGTTCCTAGTCAGTTGATTGGCTGCTTTTTCATACTTGACACTGCTTACAAAATGGCAGCTTTAGCCAAGTGCAGACAACGGCAACACTTTTAATGGAGTTCTTCTGACACTTGGAGGAGATTAAAGTTGAGCCGGTATTCCCTGTCATTCATTTCATGTACGGTGCCAAGAGCCCAAACAGGATTAGAATTACCTGCTGTTTCCACTATTCGTACAATATTGAGGCCCCTGCGAGCAGCTGCACCACCCTCTGTTTCTTTAATTACAGCTGAATTTGGCTGATCTGGGGCCGCGGAGAGAGGTCGGGGTAGTTATTTTGTATCCCATCAGTGGGAGACACACATTCTGCCATTCACACGTAAAGACATATGGCATTCCTGCTCCTGGTCTTCCTTTCAATGGTTTCTAGGGGTGTGATAACAGCAAAAGCCAGTTCTGTTGAACAAATGATCTTCTAAAAGCTTGTTTTCTTCATTGAAAGGTGCATTGTTCACCTGGAGATGTGTAATAAATGATTTTTTCTTTTTACTAATCTGTTCTGGATAAGTTAACAAGCAACTCTGAGTAACAAGGAACATTTATAGTAAAATTGGGCAGACCTATTTAGGAAACCAAAGTCAGAAGGAAAGCCTGTGCTGAGAGAAATATGGTAGCTTCCATTGCTGGCCCTTCTGGAAATACCAGTGGCCTGGCTGTCTTTCAGGCACTTACCTAGCATTAGTATACTATACAGCATGTTAAAGCGGAGCTCCACCCTAAAGTGGAACTCCCGCTGATGGGAACCCTCCCCCCCTCCGGTGTCACATTTGACACCTTTCAAGGGGGAGGGGGGTGCAGATACCTGTCTAAAGACAGGTATTTGCACCCACTTCCCGGCCACACAGTGTCGGGCAGACTGCGGGCATGACGTCACCTTCCGTCGTCCCCCCCGTTGTGTTCTGGGAACACTCGGCTCCCAGTACACAGCGAGAGCCAATCGGCAGGCGTAGCGCGACTCGCGCATGCGCCGTAGGGAACCGGGCAGTGAAGCCGGAGCGCTTCACTTCCTGGTTCCCTCACCGAGGATGGCGGGGGGGGGGGGCAGCAGAGTGACGAGCGATCGCTCGTCCTCTGCTGCGGACAGCACTGGACTTCTGAACAGGTAAGTGTCCCAATATTAAAAGTCAGCAGCTGCAGTATTTGTAGCTGCTGGCTTTTAATTTTTTTTTTTCAGCGGAGCTCCGCTTTAATTCATAAATCTTGGTCTACGCCCACGTTCACATTGGACAGTTTTGCATGCAACTTGACATGTCAAATCGCCGACTATTGCCGGCAACGGCACCGTCCCAATTGCTGCAACGCCGCATTCAATGTGGATGAGGGAAATCCATTTCCCACTCAGCTATTGTATTCTTCTGGCAGAAACCCTTCCCCCCCGCCGGCAGTGTTGCCGGCTATAGCAAACAGCACTGATTGTTTAGGAAAAACCCAACAGGCTTATTATTAGATTGACCTGTGTACAAACAGCTAGCCCATACATGGATCGAAATTTGTCCGGTCCCTGCTGAAGTGAGTGAATTTCAATCCATGTGTGGTCTGGATTTCTGGATGGATCGCCAGATGAAAAAACAAAGAAAGAAAGCCTAACAAAGAAAATGAATGCAGTCATCACATCTAAGAATTGGTAAGCTGCAATATAAATGTTTGCTTTTGGGTTTAATACCACTTTAAGATGCGTGGAAGCCAGAAAAGCACAGACAGGCAACTATCATTTTCAAAATGAGGTTTGCAATCAGGTGTCAAGTCCTGGGGGGAAAAGTGTGGGAACTCCCACCCAAGATCCACTTAAGCAAGTTCTTTCTAAATCCCGCGATAACTCGTGGCAGACCTCCGCAATGTCTCCTGGGAACAATGACAAAAGCTCCCAGGAGACATTGCGGCATCGAGGAAGTGACGGAATACCCGCACACTACCTGATGAATCCATATACAGGAAGTGACCAGTAACATAAAGGATTACTAAGGTTCGCCTGCCCCTGACAGTGACTCGAGCTGGGCATCGCCACTTAGTGAAGGATTGGCTCGGGCGGCTCGGCTGCTCTCGGCTGCTCTAGTCCTGCAAAGGGAACTGCGTTCCTGCTGTGAAAAAAGTGCAGGGACTCCGTTCCCACGCGTTCCCGCAGGACTTGAGCCCTGTTTGCAATGGTGGTCCATGTATTTCTCAAAGCACTGCTGCCAGCAGACTGAGGAGGAACAACGCCCTCTTGCCTTTCATTATATGCCTTTGCAACATTCTTCTATGCCAACCAGGGGACAGTGGTGAGGGTGTATCTGGGGTGTAAGTCAAAGCTGATAATTACTGTTGCCAAACACTGCCAAACACTTTTGGGTCCTATACTGAGTGGTTTCTTGTCTACATAGTGACCACAGGGGGTTGCTCGCTTGGCACTGTCTTCATTTACAGACTGCCTTGTATTTTTTCAGTGAGTACAAAATTCTTTCTGATTGGATGAGGTGGATAGGCAGAGCACTGACGACATAATCTTCACCTCTTCCAATCGGAGATTGCCTTGTATTCATTTAAAAATAGCAAGGCGATCTGTGAATGGTGGTGGTGCTGAGTGACAGGGCCTGAAAGATTGCAGTGATCACTGTAGTAGCGGTGACTACTATACTGATTCTCACCTTCCACAGCAGTCCTATAGATATGAGATATGCATACAGTAAAACCTTGGTTTGAGAGTAACTTGGTTTGAGAGCGTTTTGCAAGACAAGCAACATTTTTTAATACATTTTGACTTGATATATAAGTAGTGTCATGTCACAACTGAGTATAAAAGAGAAGAACGGCGCCTCTAAGTGTAGCAATATGGTTACATGTAATGAAGGTACAACATTTAGCAACATATTGCTACACTTAGAGGCGCCTCTCTTCTCTTTTATACTTTGTAGCTCCTGATGGATTTTTCTTCTAATCCCCTTGTGGAGGCTTCCATTTATGGTTACACAACCTATCACATTGCTATAATCGTTTTATATGGACTATAGACTGAAGGACCTAAATGGTTGTGGAATGAATCATTTGAGTTTCCATTATTTCTTATGGGGAAATTTGCTTTGATATACAAGTGCTTTGGATTACAAGCATGTTTCTGGAACGAATTATGCTCGCAATCAAAGATTTTACTGTACTTACATTATGCCAAGCTGGACCAATGCAACTATGCAATAAAGATCATACCTGGAGTTCAACTTTAACCACTTCAGTACCAACTGGAAATAACCCTTCATTGTTAATCCATTTTTCAGTTTTCAGTGCTGTGAGAGTTTGACTGACAATTTTTTTTGTTCAATCTCTTCTTTATTAAATGTTTTCTTTACATATAAACATTTAACATATCTTGATACTTAAAAGGCAACTCAATACTACCTTCCTTTACTATGTGGTGGTTACCGGTCCTTCCCCCCAAAAGAAGAAAGGGGAAAATAAAAAAGGGGGAGGGAGAACGCAAAAAGGCGTTTGTGACTATAAAAAAAATATTAATATATGTGTATTCCTGGTGTTATATACTTGTGATATTTATTATGTTTCCTCTGTGCCTTCTTATATTTATTTAACTGTGATTTAGGTTTACCTCCCTTATTGAGGGATAAACACCCCAAAAAATAAATAAAAGAAGTTGTGTTTAATATGTTATATTTATATGTGTATTCTTATTTATAATTGTAATATTCCCTTCTAAATTATATGTGTTTTTGCATCCCAAGCCCCCCCCCCCCAGAGAGGGGAAGAGGAGAAAGAGAGATAGAGAGAAAAAAAAAGAAGGAAAAAACACCCACGCGTTCTCCCCCCCAGAGTAGGTGAGGAGGATCATTAGAAACCTTCCCATGTTCTTCTTCTAGTGCTTCGACATGTTAACAAGACATACATAGAAACATACACATTAAAAATTAAAGCTGTGGATTGTTCCCCATCTTTCTCTTTTTTTGACTGACAATTACTCATGCAACATCATACTCAAATTAATTTGATATCATTTTCTGAGACAGATAGAGCATTGATGGTATTTAATAACTCATTTTTGTTATGAAAAACTGTTGTCTTTCTTTTCTGTTTAAAAACATATCAAATAAAAAAATAAAAATGTCAGGACAGTACAACCCCCCCCCCCCCAGATCACCCCTTTTTGGAAAAGTAGACACCTCAAGGTGATGTCGATTTTTGACCAAATTTTTGGAAAATTTTGAAACTGGTATTGAGGTAGTTAAAACACGGAGCTTGGGTTAAAGTGATTGTAAAAGTAAAAAAATAAAATAATAAAGAATAAACATGTCTATACTTACCTGCTCTGTGCAATGGAATTGCACAGAACAGCCGCGAACCTCCTCTTTTTGGGTCCCCCACCGGTGCTCCTGACCCCTCCTCTCTGTCCAGTGCCCCCATGGGAAGTAAAAGGGAGGGGGATGCTGACGGACACCAATACATTTTTTACCTTAAAGGGTAATCAAAGGAAAAGGTAAGTAAACCAACAATGTACTAGCTTAAAGGAACCTATTTAGAAAATAAATAAAAACATTTACAACCCCTATAATGCATGGAATGCATTGTTTGTGTGAATGGGGAATCCATTCTTTTTTTTATCTCCCCTTCTGGATGATCCAAACACTTGAATGTACTGTAAGTGTTTTTGGAAACAGTTACTGTAAATCGATGGGTTCCGTTTCACTTTAAGGATAATAAATGAACACAACAGTCTGATTATTGTTGTTATGAAGGAAAAGATTGATCTTATTTCAGACACTTAGATATCGAAGCCCCGATATTCCTTCCGCTTTATAAGAGGCTACCGTTTGTTCCAGTTTAAGAGGCTCTGTCTCGTAAAGTAATCTTTATTTATCTGCTAAATTCATTAAGTTGATGTAGTGTAAACAGGCCATTTAGTCTGGGAGGGATTACCACCATCTTCCCTGCAGCCAATATAAACATGTTGGGATATAATAACACTTCCATTGTAAACTAATTCAGCTTAGAGGAGACTCTTCACGTTCAAGCAGTGGGCTGGGATAGCTATTATTGTTTTGTCACTCAAAAATAGATTTATTATATATCTCTTCAGGCACCGTTGCTGCATTTTGATGTTTTGGATTAAAAAAATTTAAGATAATCAATTGGTCAGTACTAGAGATGCGAAGGCCCGGGAAAAAAACATTTGTTTCCATGTTTTTTTTAAAGCTTTTTTGTTTTAGTTTTTTCCAGAAAAATCATGTAATATGTAATTTTACAATGACAAATAATCTATCTATGACATGGTATTCAAACTTTATAACATGAAGACCTTAAAGGGGTGTTCCAGTAATTTTTAATGTTTATTAAAAGTCAGCCGCTACAAAAAGTGTAGCTGCTGGCTTTTAATAAACATACTCACCTGCTCCATGTTCCAGCGATGCGCCGGCCGGGGGTCCGCTCCCCCCCCCTCTCCGACCGGCGTCTTCATTCTAAGTGTGGGCACCCGGCCGTGACAGCTTTCGGCTTCACGGCCGGGCACCCACTGCGCATGCGCGAGCGGCGCCATACGATTGGACAGGCGATTGCATGGGACCTGTCACGTGTCCCAGGCGATCGCCTACAGGGAGGGGCTGCCAAAAGGCGATATGACGTATCGCCTTTTGGCAGCCCCTCGGCGGAAGGAGGAAGTGGGACAGGAAGTCCCACTTCCCCTGAAGCCCCCACTCCCCCCCCCCCCCAAAAAAAATGACATGCCAAATGTGGCATGTAAGGGGGCGAGGAGTGGATTAAGCGCAAGTTCCATTTTTGGGTGGAACTCCGCTTTAATGAAATATTTCTGAGAATTTATGTAAAGTCTTAAAGCGCTTGTAAACCACTGCAGTGAAAAAGAAAGAACTTTCCCCTGTAAGACAGTTGCATAATGTGCTAGTATGCATCGCATGCTAGTACATTATGAAATACTTACCTTAGATTAAAAGCCCTCCAGCGGTGCTCTGTCACCGCTGGCAGGGCTTCCATCTTCCCACCGGTCTTCCCTCTGGATTCGCAGACTCTGGCTACGTGAGTGGTCCGAGCTGCAATGACGTCACTCCCGCACATGCGCACAAGAACCCTTGGTTTCGGCACGGTGCTCTGAAGGTCTGGGACGGTATGCCGGACATTTTAAGCGCATGCGCCTCTAACATTACCGGTTGCATCCAGTATGAATATCTCCTAAACAGTGCCTGTTTGGGAGATATTTATTTTACCTACAGGTAAGCCTTATTATAGGCTTACCCGTAGATAAAAATCACAAAGCGGAGGTTACTAACGCTTTAAATTATTGCAAGTTCTCTCAGCTGAAGATAAGCAAATTCTGGAATACAGTTCAAGTAACACTGTATTGCTCAATGCAGTTCTCAAACAATAGTAAACCGGGATTCCTTCCTTTCCCTGGGGAAGCAATTGTTGCTGGTGTATATACTACCAGCTCCATCCAGCATTTCATTCTTGGACCCAGGCAGCACTATGTCTTAGGCCAGTTCTCGCTTCAACCATTTAATATACTGTATATGTCATGCATCTTCATGTATCTTCCATTTAGAAGTGATTTGGGATTTTGATGGTCAAAACATGACAGTAATAGAAAAATTCACAGTCTCTGAGTGGAGTTTTATTTGGGTACAAAATAAAATATATCAAGATGTTAGAAAGAAGACAATAGCTGAATGAAAAGAAGATTTCAGGGAGAAGTCAGAACCCTGTCTGTGTCATTTAAGGAAAGTTTAGAGTCTGTGATATGCCTGCAAGGCTTCTCCATCTGCTTCCGGACTGAGTGCAAGAGCAACAATGTCAAAGCAAACGTCTGAATATAACTTAATTATTCACATCATTCCTGTACTGCTGGTCCCAGGGCAAATTCCAGACAGGGCCCATTTTCTAGGGTGTTCTTGTAGGGTCACATATCTTCTACGCTCATAGCTAAGTGCGTGTTATAAATTAATCTCCAGTGCCTCAACTGAAAAAACTTAGACTTTGTATAATAGGTATTTTAAAAGCTCATTGGTGTATGGAGGGTTTTGTAGCTCAACCATATCAATAAAAAATAGTGTGTTGCTTTACAGCATCAGTAAGATTGGTCCACGGGGACCAATCTTAAAAGAGGCTTACACAATCACTTATTACAGATTTGAATTAAAGCTGCACTCCAGTCAAGAGGCCATAATCTAACGCAATTATAGTATAGGGTTGTGGAAGAATGAGAGGGATTATAACGGTGCATTAAAAAAGTCAATCAGATCAAAAATATAAATATGAACATTTTATTGATAATACAAAAATAGTATAAAAACAGGATCTACTAAAATTGACATAGGTTGTTACAAAGTCCCGACATGTTTCGGCAAATCGTTGCCTTCCTCAGGGGTGTGGGTCAATCAATACATTTTGTACAATCTAATAAAAGATACATACACATAATTAGTTCAAAGAATATAAACAGATGAATGTTTCAAAACAAGGAAGCAAGCAAGGCGTGGCCAGGGGCGGGCAATGTGTCGAATGACAACAAAGCCCTTGGGTGTCCATACAACCACGGGTAAGGGGGCTCAGACAGCACAGCGAGGACGCCACACTGGAGCAAAGCCAATGCTAGGGCACGAACGGGCAGCAGCAACCAAACATAGCCAAGCACAAATAGAGCCACACAGCGATGTATAAAATGGGGATCCTTGAGTGGACATGAAGTCAGAGAGAGGAACCATGGATGAGACATTCTGCAAATCTGATAAAGAGAGCAAAAACACAGTTATTACATATTTTAATTTATATGTGGTTGCAACAAGAACAATAGTAAATATTGAGCAGATAATAATGAATAACATTAGAAAACAATCAGTTAGTATACCGTAATTGATACAGGGACTATATAAGGGATGCTTAAAAAATGAGAAACCAACATTCGTTCGTAACGATTCTGATGATACATTTTTGAAGGCTTGGTAACCCAACAATCCTAAAAGCCTAAAATATGAATGCCCTCCTAATACTCTAGATCTAATATAACGAATAGGCTCTCCCCTCTTGTATCCAAGTGACCCGTCCCCTATTCTTTTCCATTTCCCGTCTCTACATCTGCCCCTTCACCTGACCCGTCCACCCCAGTCTACGCTTATTTATTACCTTCTCTTCTTTAGCACCTTTATAACATTATCTCTTTCTCTGCATTTTCTATCTATTCACAACAGTTCACCTGAAAAGGTCAACCAGCTATAAAGGTTGTAGATAAAATTATAAACAGAAAAATCAGCACAAGGGACACAACTTACAGTGAGTTTCTATGTGGGACATGACCTCAAATTAATTGGAGGAAAGTTCAAAAATAATCTTAGAAAGTATTATTTTACTGAAACAATAGTTGATGCTTGGGATAAAATACCAGCAGAGGTAGTGAAGAAAGTCAACAGTAGATGGCTTTGAACATTCTTGGGACAAACAAAGATCTATAGTCGGACAATAAAGTTAACGGAAAAACAAAACAAAAAAAGGACAGACTTGATGGACTACTAATGCTGCGTACACACGATCGGTCCATCCGATGAGAACGGACCGATGGACCGTTTTTATCGGTTAACCGATGAAGCTGACTGATGGTCCGTCGCGCCTACACACCATCGGTTAAAAAAACGATCGTGTCAGAAAGCGGTGACGTAAAACACAACGACGTGCTGAAAAAAAACATTCAATGCTTCCAAGCATGCGTCGACTTGATTCTGAGCATGCGTGGATTTTTAACCGATGGTCGTGCCTACTAACGATCGGTTTTGTCCTATCGGTTAGGAATCCATCGGACCGTTCTCATCGGTTTAACCGATCGTGTGTACGCGGCATCAGTCTTTTTCTGCTGTCACTTTCCTATGTTTCTGGCGGTGCTGGAAGTACAGCCTGCTTGTCCTCCAATGATCAGACTTGTGCTGACAACCCCCCCCCCCCCCATGCACAGCCATTCACTGGGAAGATTAGTCTGCTGCTGTTTCTCCACCCTAGCTCTCTAAGACCCTTATGCAGCTGAGAACAGAGATGTCCCTTAATATGGGTGTAACTTGAAACATGCTCATAAATAGTCATTAGCCAAGTCCCTTAAACTAGTAGCAGTGGTATTTGGTAGAAGATAAAGTACTGTCCGGTCCCCATAACTATTTGTGGTTTCTAGCCTTGTGTGTTTCAGGGCAGTATTCTGGCTCTCCAGCTCTCTTCTGCCCTCTCACCAGATCTCTTGTACAGTTTTCATATAAAAGCACAGCACAGATTTTCTCTGGCATCAGATCAGTGAGGGTATGGCGGCTCAGTTATTAGGCACAGCCGACAGCTGCACGCAGAATGTTGTGATCTTGTTCTGATCTTTTAACGTGAGCTGACAGATGTGAACACCGAGCAACACACTCCACATTGCTTAACCGCTATCAGCTTTGTTCCAGGAGAAGGGAATTTTCACAGATTGAGGAGGGTTTGTGAAAAGTGCTGCTCATATTACCCTCATGTGTAACTAGTTGGATGGAGGGACAGTGGGGCATTTTTCATCAGTGCCACTGTTGTACATATGAAGAGACTTTTTTTTTTGGCCTGACCCAACTCTGGTGGATGATGGGACCATAGTTGTAAATATATCAAAAACGCTACCGAGGATGGTTTTACATATGAATTTTGTGTCCATATTTGAATGTTATTTATATTCTCATACTGTACCAACACTAAAACCAGCACTTGGAAAATAATAATAAATCAAGTGACATATAAATAAATTAATGTGATGAGAAGCAAAAGCCCGAACAACGTCATGTGTGACAAAGCGCGTAGGTTTCCCGGTCTCCTCAGACTTCTTCTGTAGTCAGTGGGAAGTACAGTACACTAGACACGGAAGGAGTCTGAGGAGACCGGGATACTGCTGATGGTCATCCTTTTGAGCACATCCACCCTGAGAGTACCAAATCACGCGCCTGCAGGTCGTTCAGAATACGGCCGCACGTCTGGTGACTGGAAAAAAACCATGGGAATCAATCTCCCCATCACTGAGAAGCCTTCACTGGCTACCAGTGAAAGACAGAATCACTTTCAAAGCACTCTGTCTAACGCATAAATGTATTTGGGGAAATGCCCCCCAATACCTATGCGACAAAATAAAAGCCTACAACCCCAATCGCGCTCTGCGATCCTCCAACCAAAATTTACTCCAAATCCCCAAAACCAGATACAAGTCCAAAGGAGAAAGAAGATTTGCTGTCCAAGGCCCTCGACTTTGGAACACTTTGCCAACCTCCATTCGGTTGGAGGAGAACCACTTGGCCTTTAGGAGAAAGATCAAAACCCATCTCTTCTGAGCTCAAGGGAGAAGTGGTCAAACAAGCGCCCAGAGGCGATTCAGTTCACATGTGTAGCGCTATATACGTTTTTCACCCACTCACTCAGAGATTCTGGCTCCTTTGGATCCTTGGAAGGGCTTGGACTATCCACTTGGTTCCACTATATGTAAGGTCTCCCGTTACGAGCCACCATTGATTCCTATTATGAGGACAAACGCCCCGGCTGGGTATAAAGCCACAATCGTTCTAACCCTTGCTGTCGTAAGCGTGTACTCTAGGTGGTGGAGGTGTATTTTTTTGGTCATGTTGGGAGTCACTAACATCACGAGGAGGATTTTTAAAGCGATATACACTTTCCCATTGTCTGTTCCACGGGTGGTGTCAATATCTAGTATGGACTCAATTCAATTTTTCTTTAATTATATTAATGTAGCTATGTAGCGCAGCTCTATTTTTTTCTATTTTCCAAATGTTATTGTTGCCCATATCAAAAATTCAGTTTTCTCTTCCATTGTCCTGTCCAGCACTATAGACACAGTAGGAGGAATCTGATTGGTTTGTGCATGTGTAATATAGAGCCAGTTACACTTTTACAGAAGTAAAATCAACATAGGAATATCATATACTAATGTTTAAGAATTTCAAAGATAGAAAACAGTATTGACATTCTTTTTAAGTTTTTCTTCTCATAAACCAACATTTGGAGTGCTGGTAGATTTCACGTAGCGTCACATTTGGTTCTAATAAAGTGCGATATTACATATCAGCGTGGAATGCCCATTTATAACCAGATAAATGTATGCTGTCAAGTTTAGTATGGCACCCTGTAGTCTGAATGTTCTGCATTTTCGCAGCCTACGGAAACGCCCGCTTAATTGCCCTCCTAAGAGGGACACGCCAACGTCATGAATGGACAGTGAAGGGATGACAAATGACCCTTTGGCTTCATTACACCAAAACCGAATGAATTAGCAGCTGTCAGGTATGCGTACCCTCATTTTGCAGCGATTATTTCCCAGAATCCTCCACTCCCTGTACTTTAGGTCTTTCTGGCTGTTTTTTGGCAGTGAAAGAGTGACAGTTATCCTGGAATGTGTCCAGTCTCAGCCAATAGCTTGAGCCAGACAAGGATGTGATGGTTTAATAGGATTTAGTTAACATCTGGGCGAGTTCCAGCCAGCTCCAAATCCCCAGAAAAGATTCCCTCTGATCTCCTGATTTTCTCATGAATAAAACCTTATGATGGACATGTGGTCAACTGAACTGCCTAATATCTATCATTTTAATCCCTAACAAAAATAATTTTCTGCTTGTCTTGTGTCTTATATTTGTCTTATGTGCGCATATACAGTAAATACAGTATATAGAGTATATATATATATATATATATATATATATATATATATATATATATATATATATATATTACATAATTGTCATGTATTATTATTTGTTTCATTTAATGTTATGTGTATATTTGAATTACATAAAAAAAAAAATTCTACTCCGTTACTCCCAATAGTGACCTAAAACTTGGCAAAAGGTCACATATAGCTAGATTCAGAGAGAGTTAGGCCGGCGTATCAGTAGATACGCCGACCTAACTCGGAATCTGCGCCGTCCTAAGTTTAAGTGTATTCTCAAACTGAGATGCACTTAAACCTAGCTAAGATACGACAGCCTGCGCCGTAGTATCTTAGGGTGCAATATTTAGGCTGGCCGCTAGGTGGTGCTTCCGTTGAGTTCGGCGTAGAATAAGTAAATGACTAGATACACCTATTCACGAACGTACGCTTGCCCGTCGCAGTAAAGATACGCCGTTTACGTAAGGCGTTTTCAATCGTAAAGTTATTCCATCAAATATCTGGCCTAGTCAATGTTAAGTATGGCCGTCGTTCCCGCGTCGAAATTTGAACATTTTACGTCGTTTGCGTAAGTTGTCCGTGAATAGGGCTGGACGTAATTTACGTTCATGTCGAAATCAATACGTCCTTGCGGCGTACTTTGGCGCAATGCACACTGGTATATGTACACGGACGGCGCATGCGCCGTTCGTAAAAAACGTCAATCACGTCGGGTCACGAGTAATTAACATAATACACGCCCCCCCATCCTCATTTGAATTAGGCGCGCTTACGCCGGCCACATTTACGGTACGCCGCAGTAAGTTAGGAGGCAAGTACTTTGTGAATACAGTACTTGCCTCTCTTTTTTTTTTTTTTGATCAAAAAGGTTTTTATTGCTCACACAACAGATAAACATAGTACATATGACATTGTACATTTAAAATTGCAAAAGAGTATATCTTCAAGAATACAGTTCAACCATCAGATGCATTTTATAAGGTCACTTATGCACGATCGGTTTAACAACAGATCCATCTGGGCACCAACCCCTCCACTCCACCCCCGCCCTCTCTCCCCATTCTCCCCCCTTCATTTGTCCGCACAGGTACGCAGGCCCGGGGCTCCGCAGGTCAGTTCCCGTCTCTACATCCCCCCAAGTAACCGCTCTTGAACTAGTTCCACGGGGCTCAGCCCCGGCGTTGCGAGCCATGGGTCCCACAGTCTGAAAAATTTACCTGCATTACCCCTGTGCTGGTAGATGTATTTCTCCATCAGCAAAGTCTTGCCCACATGTTGTACCCAGACCTTAACAGACGGGGGCTCCCTTGACTTCCAATGTATAAGGATAAGCTTTCTCGCCTGAAATAGAGCCCTGGCAAATGCCACTCTAGTGGTTTCTTCTGCTATCGCCCCTTCCAACACGCCCAAGAGGCAGCAAAGTGGGTCTAATGGGACACTAGTCTGAAATACCGAGTTCAGGGTCGCCAGAACCTCCGACCAGTACCTGTGGAGCTTTGGACACCGCCATAGCAAGTGGACCAAGTCTCCCTGGGTTGCCCTGCATCGACCGCACAGTGGGTCTGGGGCACAGCCCATTCTAAAGAGTTTGACCGGAGTGTAATGCACTCTGAGTAGGATATAGAGCTGAGACACCCTTTGCGACACATTCAGCGAGCACGCGTTCACCGCCAGCAGGGCCTCCTCCCATACCTCCCCCTCAATCGGCCCCAAGTCTGTCTCCCATTGCTCTGCCACCTTCATAGGATGCCCCTCTAACAGTGATGACAGGAGCATATTATAGCATTGTGAAATCATGCCCTTGGTATCCTGCGCTTGAAACAGCGTTCGGAAGACCGGAGTGGGGGACTGAACCCACTCAACCGCCGTCCCCTGCGCTCTCACTGCGTGCTGTAGCTGTATGTAATAAAAGTGCATATTGCGCGACAGGTTAAATCTACTTTGTAGTTCACTGAAGGGAAGTAGGGCCCCCCCTCTAAAGATATGTTTGAGATGCGTGACCCCGCAGGAGCTCCACCTGCGACCCTGCTCGAGCTTGGCCAGCTCCCCATAGGCGTCATTCCCCCAAATGGGACTGAACTCTGTGAACCCGGTTACTGCCTGGAGCTGTTTAGCCTTGTTCCATATCTTCTGGACAAGCGCATATGTGGGCATTCTCCTATTGGGTTTTTGAAATTTACACGCCTCCAGCCCCTCTGGTATCAAGGCTGCCCCCGATCCCCGCAGCATAAGTAGAGCCGCCGAGGCATCGGGTTGCACCCCCGCGGTTCCTATCAAATGTTGGAGTTGGGCCGCTAAGTAATATATCCAGGGATTTGGTAGTGCCAGCCCACCCCCCTCCTTTGGGCGCTGCAACTGCTCAAGTTTGATCCTAGGGGTTTTGGTGTCCCACAGCAGCTGCCTGAAGAGAGAGTTGACCACTCTGAATACTTTCAGGGTGATCACCATAGGAGCATTGTGCAAGAAATACAGCAGCTGGGGCATTAGTATCATTTTGATGAGATTAGTTTTGCCTGCCAGGGACATTTTCAGTTTGTTCCACACTTGAATTTTGTCTCTAAATTTGGATAACAGGGGGTATATATTTAATTTACAGAAGTCAGTAATCGTGGGGGATATCCAGACCCCCAGATATTTAAAAGATGACACTACGGGTACTGAGCACGCGGGGCCACCCCCCTGCGCGGGTGCCCCATCCAGGAACATCAGGGCTGACTTGGTCCAATTAATTGTAAGCCCCGAAAAGCGGCCAAAGTCAGTGACAATGGCCATGGTCTGTTGCAGAGATCCCTCCGCGTCCTCCAAAAAGATGAGCATGTCATCTGCGTATAGCATGATTTTCTCATGCATGTCTCCATATCTGAACCCCCGAATCACCTCGCAGCTCCTCACCAGGACCGCAAGGGGCTCGATGGCCAGAGCAAAGAGCAGGGGGGACAGGGGGCAGCCCTGCCTAGTCCCCCTGCCCAGAGCAAAGGCATGGGACATCCTATCCGCCATGCGTATGGCCGCCTGAGGTGTAGCATACAGAAGCCGGACCCATCCCTGGAACCTAGGGCCGAAGCCAAATTTGGTCAGTACCGCCCATAGATACCGCCAGCCGACACTGTCGAAGGCCTTATTGGCATCTAACGACAACAGTGCCCTACTGCCGACGGCCTCCGAGGGGGTCTGCATGTTCAGGTACAACCGCCGAAGATTCGTCGCCGTGGATTTGCCCGGCATGAATCCTGCCTGGTCTGGGTGTATGATGGACAGAATAATTTTGTTCACGCGCATGGCCAGGACTTTTGCCAGTATTTTGACGTCGCTCTGTAGCAAAGAAATGGGTCTATACGATCCGGGATCCAAAGGATCCTTGCCCGCCTTCAGTAATAAGATAATATTTGCCCTTGTCATGGAAGGAGGCAGGGCCCCCGAGTCGAGCGAGGCGTTAAACACCTCGAGCAACCTAGGCAGCACCACCCCCCCATACTGGGTATACACCTCCATGGGAAGGCCGTCATCCCCCGGGGCCTTACACGTGGGAAACGAGGCCACCGCCTCCCCCAGCTCCTCCAGAGTCAACGGCTTCTCTAGCTCGGCCCTTGCCCCCTCTTTCAGGGCCGGGAGAGTTATCGCATCCATGTAGCGCTGCAACTCCTCGTCCGTGAAGTCATCCCTTGAACTGTACAGTGTCGAGTAGAAAGCCGCTAACTCGGTCAAGATTGATTCAGGTTCATTCACCAGCCTACCCCCTGCATCCCGAATTGCTCCTATGGCCGGGGACGCCTGTTGTGACCTCGCTATTCTGGCCAACAAGCGGCCTGTTTTTTCCCCTTCCTCATAGTAGGCCTGCTGGGTAAAGAATTGCTTTTTCTCCGCGGTGGAGGATCTCAGCCGGCCCAGGGCGTCCTGGGCCGACATCCACCCCTCCCTCGCGGACTCCGAGGGGTCAACAACATAGGTCAGTTCTAACCGCCTCACCTGGTCCTCCACCTGCTCCATAAGAGCAGAGGAGTTGTGTTTTATGGACGCAATCTCCTCAATGAACGTTCCCCGCAGGCATGCTTTAAAGGCATCCCAGCCCAGGGCCCTCTCCGCCCCCTCCCAGTTGTCTCGGAAGTATTGTTCTATTCTGCGGGTAATATGGTCATGGGAGGTGAACAATTTTAGCCAGAAGGCGTTTAGTTTCCACGGGGCCTTGGGCAGAGAGGACACCGGGCGCGTGACCAGGTGGGCCACAAGTGGGGAGTGATCCGAGACCCCCCGTGGAAAATATTCCACCCTGGGGATCATATGAAGTACCTGCGGGGACCCGACACATAGATCGATGCGGGACAGTGAGCCGTGCGTTTTGGAGAAGCACGAGAACTGTTTGGTCGCAGGGTATCTAGCTCTCCAAATATCTAGCCACCCTACCTCTCCCATTAATCTGCTCAGAGCTGTCCCCCTACTCCCCTGGGGCATCCTAACCGGTGGGTGTCTATCCTCCCTCGGGTCAATACATGCATTGAAGTCCCCCATAATCATCACGGGGACATCCGACTTATCACCCAGGTATGACAGCAGAAGCTGTAACACCTCTCTCGAGAAAGGGGGAGGAATATATACAAAAGCAATAACCATCGTTACCATAAATACTTTGCAATATAGAAAGACATATCTACCGAGCGGGTCAACCTGTGCGTCTATTTCCTGGTAGGCCAAGGAACCGTGTACCAGCACACTCACCCCCCTTGAATATGAGGTGTGAGTGGAGTGGCATGCCTTGCCCACCCAGGAAAATCCCAGACACCCAACCGTGTCTTTGGTAAGGTGAGTTTCCTGCAACCCCACAATAGCAGGGAGAAATTTCTTCAGGCCCGCCCGTATCATAGACCGTTTCAGTGGATCATGTACCCCGCGTACATTCCAAGTCACTATCGGGGTGGTGGCCATAGCTGAGTCTGAAAATAGTTATCGTCCAGGGTATAAGGCCTCGAGGCCATTTCCGAAGGGCTGGGCCCCAGCCGGGGCCGGGTCTGGTCCATCAAGTAACCATGCATCATGTGGCATAAGTCTGTGAGCAGAGTATCCAAAATAACCAATAATAAAAACGAAAAAAAACAGTTAAACATACGTGTCCGCCTCTCGGCCCCGTCCGGGGCAGCGGTCGAAATCCTGTTGCGCGGATCCAGCAGTCCCTGTGTGCCAACAGGGCACCAAAAAACAAGGGAAGACTCCCCCAGCCGGGGTTCGTCGCTGGTACCAAATAGCTCATACGTGTAGGCCCCCCCCTGTAGCATGGAGTCCAGAGGGGGTGCGATTCAGCTTCCGAAGCTCTTAGGTAACGCTATCAAAGTGAAATCAGGTAAAATTCCGGCTTGCAGGTAACAACAAAACTGGTCTGCGGCGAACTTAGCGGCTATGTAGGGGTGTCCCTAGGGCCTCAGTCCCCCCTGTCTTCCTCGCGGCGTCTCCTCAAATCCTGTTCGTTGTGGTCTAGCCACTGTGCGGCCTCCGCGGCAGATTCGAAAAACGTGGCTTGCCCCCTCACCGTAATCCTCAGCTTGGCCGGGAACAGCATGGCGTAGTTAACTTGGATCCTTTGCAGGCGCTTTTTAACATCCACAAATTTGGCCCTCTTGCGTTGCACCTCAGCTGAGAAGTCGGGGTAGAACGACACTCTGGCACCGTTGTAGTGCACTGATCCCCGTTCCCTGGCCAGCCGCAGGATGGTTTCTTTGTCCCTATAATTTAGGAGCCTGGCTAGGACGGATCTGGGGGGGCCGCCAGGGGGAAGGGGTCTAGGAGGCGTTCGGTGCGCCCTCTCTACCGCGTACAGCGTGGAAAATGCCTCCTTGCCAAAAGTCTCCTGGAGCCACGTCTCAATGAACGTAGTGGGGTCCCTACCTTCCACCTTCTCGGGGAGACCCACTATGCGGACATTGTTCCTCCTCAGGCGGTTCTCGATGTCATCTGTTTTTGCGGCGGCCTGTGCGGACTGCTGCAGTGCTGTCCTAGCATCCCTAGTGAGGGGTGGGAGCGCGTCCTCTACCTCGCTGATGCGGCCCTCCACAGCCGTGGTTCTCTCCCTAATTTTCTGGAGGTCATGGCGCATGAGAGATACTGTCTCAGTAAGCTCCCCAAACTGTGCCTTCAGGCCGTCCACAGAGGCTGTAACTGAAGTTGTGCACTTCTGCACCGCCCGGAGGATCTCACTAAGTGTGGGTTGTGGGGTATCATCCTGTAATTCCCCAAATATGTCCTGCATAGTGTCCGTGGAGCTCTCAAGCGGCAGCGTGTCATCCATAGCAGAGTCTCCATTGAGGCCCTGCACTCTCTGCGCCCACGTCGGCTGTGTAGGCGCCGGGGAGCTGGTAGTGCCCTGCAGCCTTTGGGTATAATATAACATGTCCTTGAGGGGTTCTTTCCCCTGGTGTTTGGCCGCTTTGGGCGCCTTACCTCCAGCCTCTGCCTGTCTTTCAGGCCCGCGCCCTGCACGCTGCTGCTGAGAGGCCCCCCGGCGCCATCTTGGATCTCCATGGCCGAGCCGACCGCGGCTCCTTTCTCGGGTTTGCGGGTCATTCGGATCCCCGCCGCTCTATCAGACACCCCCCGCTGAGGTCCGTGAAGTGCGCTGCCTCTTTTGGTCCGCTCGTTGGCGTCGGATGTTGCCGGTAACAGGATCGTAGCAGGATCAGTAGCGGGAGCTCCGTGAACTGCGACTGTTCACATGCCCGTCCAGGCCACGCCCCCAGTACTTGCCTCTCTGACTTAAAGCGGCGTAGCGTAAATACGGTACGCTACGCCGCCTTAAAGATGCGCCGCCCTACATGAATCCAGCTAATAGTCTGTGTCTGCTAGGAGCAATGTAGATGTTTAATTTCATTAAAGACTGCAAGGAATCTTTTTTATTTTCTTAGAGTCCTCATAGGTAAGGACTATTTATGGCCATCCCCATTTTCGTATATAATTACAAATGCCTAGAAATTAGACCATTAGTATATACAGTGCTTTGCAGCCTGAAATGAAGACAGACACAGGTTTTGTTTTATCCAGCTGTGTTTACTCAGTGCAACTTATAACATACAAATGCAATTCATACACTGGGGGGAGAACCTCTGGGGGAATCTAGGATGGAAAGGGACCTGGGGGTCGTTGTAGATTATAGGCTCAGCAATGGCATGCAGTGCCAGGCTGCTGCTAACAAAGCAAACCGAATATTGGGGGTTATTTACGAAAGGAAAATCCACGTTGCACTGCAAGTGCACTTGGAAGTACAGTTGCTGTAAATCTGAGGGGTAGATCTAAAATGAGGGGAAGCTCTGCTGATTTTTCATCCAATCATGTGCAAGCTAAAATGCTGTTTTTTTCTTTCCTTGCATGCCCCCCTCAGATCTACAGCGACTGCACCTCCAAGTGCACTTGTAGTGCAAAGAGGATTTTCCTTTAGTAAATAACCCCCATTGGCATGCATTAAAAAGCGGATTAACTCCAGAGATAAAATGATAATTCTTCCACTCTACAAGACTCTGGTCTGGCCGCACCTGGAGTATGCTGTCCAGTTCTGGGCTCCAGTCCTCAGGAAGGATGTACTGAAATGAAGAGAGTACCATGAAGGACAACAAAGCTTATAAAGGGACTGGAGGATATTAGTTATGAGGAAAGGTTGCGAGCACTGAACTTATTATCTCTGGAGAAGAGATGGTTAAGAGGGGATATGATTTCAATTTACAAATACCGTACTGGGGACCCCACAATAGGGATAAAACTTTTTTGCAGGAGGGAGTTTAACAAGACACGTGGCCACTCATTAAAATTAGAAGAAAAGAGGTTTAACCTTAAATTACGTAGAGGGTTCTTTACTGTAAGAGCGACCAGGATGTGGAATTCCCTTCCACAGGCAGTGGTCTCAGCGGGGGGGCATCGATGGTTTCAAGAAACTATTAGATAAGCACCTGAATGACCACAACATACAGGAAGAATGGTCAAACATTTCCATAGACCCACTCTAAACCTTGTGGACGGCCTTCCCAGAAGAGTTGAAGCTGTTATAGCTGCAAAGGGCGGGCCAACTCAATAAATATTGAACCCTACAGACTAAGACTGGGATGTCATTAAAGTTTGTGTGTAAAGGCAGGTGTGCCAATACTTTTGGTAATATAGTGTGTGTGTGTGTGTGTATATATATATATATATATATATATATATATATTTATTTATTTAAATGCTAAATGCTTTGCCTTACATTTCTGTTTTAAACTGAAATGAGTTGTTTTACAAGATGACGGTTCACATATACTTTACGCTTGCAGAGCATTGCACAATCCCTCCCCCCCACCACCTCCGGCTTTAAAAATGTATTCTCCCAGCCTCGGGTCCACAATGTATTCTCCCAGCCTCGGGTCCACAATGTATTCTCCCAGCCTCGGGTCCACAATGTATTCTCCCAGCCTCGGGTCCACCATGTATTCTCCCAGCCTCGGGTCCACAATGTATTCTCCCAGCCTCGGGTCCACAATGTATTCTCCCAGCCTCGGGTCCACCATGTATTCTCCCAGCCTCTGGTCCACCATGTATTCTCCCAGCCTCTGGTCCACCATGTATTCTCCCAGCCTCGGGTCCACAATGTATTCTCCCAGCCTCGGGTCCACAATGTATTCTCCCAGCCTCGGGTCCACAATGTATTCTCCCAGCCTCGGGTCCACAATGTATTCTCCCAGCTTCGGGTCCACCATGTATTCTCCCAGCCTCGGGTCCACAATGTATTCTCCCAGCCTCGGGTCCACAATGTATTCTCCCAGCCTCGGGTCCACCATGTATTCTCCCAGCCTCGGGTCCACCATGTATTCTCCCAGCCTCTGGTCCACCATGTATTCTCCCAGCCTCGGGTCCACAATGTATTCTCCCAGCCTCGGGTCCACAATGTATTCTCCCAGCCTCGGGTCCACCATGTATTCTCCCAGCCTCGGGTCCACAATGTATTCTCCCAGCCTCGGGTCCACAATGTATTCTCCCAGCCTCGGGTCCATACTGCTTTTAGGAGACCAGGGGCGGACTGACCATTGGGACTCTCGGGCACTGCCCGAGGGCCCCATGCCACTAGGGGGCCCCATCAGGGTTGCCAGGCTCAATAAAACCAGGGACAGTATGTAAAAATCTGTGTTTTTTTTTACATCTGTCCCTGATATGTCCAAAAGCGACATGCTTTTGATGTGAAAATCTTGAGTTTTTAGCTGCCCTGCCTATGCAATGCCTCCTGGCGTGGACCAATTGCTATACCTCCGAAGGGGTGTGTTTCCTCAGTGGGATTTTAAACGTGGGAGATAGGTTAGAGTATAGGACTAAATTAGTCAACAAATATTTATCAAAAATATCAAATTTTATTTTAGTTTAAATAGTGTTGTTCATAAACAACGAGTCAAGGACAAAATTCGTTAACAGCATAAGATATAAAGCCCCCAAATGACCAATAGAGAGAAAGAGGGCACGACCTAGGGCGGACAACTAACAACGATACCCTACATCATTCATGATAGAACACATTCAAAATTATATACGTGTACAAGCGACAAGGGAAACAGCAAGAAGCCCTCTAAGAAACTGTCTCAAAGGTATAGACAGGGATGCCAACGTTTCGAGGCTTTTAAGCAAAGTGTCGCCTCTTCATCAGGGCGAGGGCGGTGCAAAAGTGTCGCCGTACAGTCTCAAAATAAGTAGATAAAAAGAAAACATAAATACAAAATACATATTGTAAATGGAAAACGTATATACATTTAAGGCAATAATTTACAGAGAATAGTGCATACACATAACCACTGAACAAATCCCCATCATGGCTCCTACCGTGTCTGGGATGGTGCCAAGACAACATATGTGTGGATAGGAAAATCCCCAAAACTGTACTTCAATTCAAAAGAATATTTAATGTTTAAATACTGCTTGCAAACTTCTAATCATCCCTTGGTATGGGTATGATAAGACCGAAAAATTGTATGAACAAATACTAACCGGTAGCTGGATGATAAATGTGTCTCAAATGGAGACAGTGAAGATTACTAGGCCGGTTAGAAGAGGAATATGTCCTAGGTCATTAAAAACACAGGTTGTTCACAAGGTATCTCCATACGTTGTGGCCTATGGTAAAAAAGATATGCAAAGCAGACAGGAAAAAGGGAGAAAACATCAAAATGCCAGGCATAAAAACACAGGTAATGCACTTATCAAGGACAACAGAGACACGTTGTAGGAAAAAACTGTATCACTTCAAACATATCTAGATCAATTCAAAGTGAACTGGCGGTATATGTAGGGATGCACTATAAGCGAAGAGGCCTGAGAGTGGCGTTGGAAAGAATGATGGCAACATCGTGGATCAAAAAAGTCAGCTTAAATCCCTTAATGGTGACTAAACTGCCAGGTTTTGTGGCACACCATCAGATTAAATCAGAAAAGGGGAGAAGGGGGAAGGGGGGGCCGCCCACTAGTGTTGAAGAAATATGTCAGATAAGTATAAGCTCCTTAGTTTGTACATCACATATGGTGTGCAGTGTATATGCTATCGCTGTTAAAATAACAGCTACATTGCTACATTGTAAAAATAATGAGCAGACTAGCCCTGGCGTGGTGGCCATCTTAAGCCCAGGGGGCCCCATAATCTTCCATTGCCCGGGGGCCCCATGAGTTGTCAGTCCGCCCCTGTAGGAGACTGAAGGAAGTGCAGCTGAACTAAGGCTTAAAAAGGGTGGTGGGATCCCCAATGCACTCTGCAATTATCCCTCCGCCACAGTGGTTGATGGGACTTGTAGTAATTTCTATTGAGCAATCTCAGATGGTGGCTGTGCGGGCGGAGCTAAATTCAAATAATTAGAAAATGCAGCAGGCAGAAGCAGCCTGTGGGGGGGGGGGTTTCGGTTTGGATTTTGAGGGTGTTATGTGCAGCCATGCTTCACTTCAAATATGGATGTAATATAAAACTTGTTCTGAAATGTAGATATAGCCTTTAAGTGAACTACTTCCATGTGTACCATGTATCTAAAAAAAAGCCTGTGTCCCTTTTAAGCAAAACGTTAGTTATAAAAAATAAATAGAGCATTTCATGTTCTCTTCCTGTTCTCTGTTTTCATCCTGCAGTATAACTTTATAGATTTTATAAAAGGGATTGTTTAGAGATGAGCACAATCAGATATCTAATTTTTCTGGTATTTTCTAGCTGGAAAAAATCCCCTTGGGAGTCGAGCAGAAAAAAATATATATCACAAGTAAAGCAAAAACACATGCAAAACACGACAGGAAATATATGAAAAGGCTGAGATTTCACCTCAAAGATGGAAAAGCCCTGATGCTGATTTAGTTATTTTTTTGCGCTGGAATATTTGGACGTATGCCAGTGATTGAAATGACATCTGTCCTGAAATGTACTGTTTTACCGGTATAGAGAAAGGAGCAGGCTGCATAATGGCTCCGCTCTGTGTTCACAGCCGATTGCCAAACTTATTTCTTTACATTTTAAAATCCGTTCAAAATTCATTCAAAATATCCATTCATTTCTAAAGACATCCAGCAGATTTGGGCACTTCTTATGGCCCATACACACAATCCAAAAATCGGACGAAAAATACAGATTTCGAAGCGATCGTACAGAGCTTTCAATAGCTGATCACAACAGTTGATCTGATATTATCTGATCGGACAAACACGAAAATTATTCTCGTACAATTTTTGTTTAATCAGTACAGTTGTTGTCCGAAAATACAATACAAATGCACTACAACACATTACATCACTTCCATTTTTTTATTCTGTCGTCCGAGAATTTTCGTAACTTTAGTAAACCCTTCAGGTTTGATATAGGACTAGCATGCAAAAAAACCTGACAATCTGTTGTCCAACTGATGAAAGCCAGCTTCATCGGATATCTGATGAAAAAATCCATTGGTCCGTTTTCATCAGACAAACCGATCGTGTGCACAGGGCACAGGTGTGTGTGTATATATAATATATATACCCGTATTTATCTGGGTATTGCGCGCTCCGGCGTATAGCGTGCACCCCTAAAGTAGACCCGCATTCCTTTAAAAAAAAGATTTTAGTACTTACAGTTTTGGTGTCTTGCGCGGCGTCCATCGGCGGCCTTGTCGGGTCCGGCGTCCGCCTGCGGCTTTGGTGGTGTCCTCCTCGTCGGGTCCGGAGTCCTTCTGCGTTGTCCTCCCCGCTCGAGTTTGAACTACTGCGCCGGCATATACCGAGCGCAGTACACTCGTGTATAGTCAGGCAGGCTCGGCTCCTCTTGCGGTCACGTCCTGTGCGTCCTGTACGTCCAGGACGTGACTGCGAGAGAACCCGAGCCTGCCCGACTATACACGAGTGTACTGCGCTCGGTATATGCCGGCGCAGTAGTTCAAACTCGGTGCGGGAAGCGGGTATCGTCGTCTATTGCGCACCCACGATTTTGCCCTGAATTTCAGGGCAAAAAAGTGCGCGGTATACGCAGATAAATACGGTATATATATATATATATATATATATATTTTTTTTTTTTTCTTCTAATCCCATACTTCTCTTCTAATGTGAACCAAGCATTAGATATATGTTTTCTATGTTAAGTGCATGCTCGCTTAATTGTAAGTAAATGTAACATTTCTAGTTATGTATTACCTACTTAGCTGCATTTCTCATCAGGAGGATGGAGCCATCTTAGTTCAGGCACCATACAGGAGTGACAATCTACCTCCTGGATTGAGATGCATGACTGCTGAGGGGCAATGGGACTAAGCATGAATCAACTGAAGATATAATGGAATAGACCACCCCATATAAGAAAACACACTTACAACCATTAGGTTGGAAAGGGCAAGGCCACAGCTTTATTTAAATTACAACACAGAACCTGTGAACACTTCAAACCAGTGTCAGTCACAGTTGTACTGTGAGCACGCTTTAACCTTAACTATTTGAATTCCAAAAGGGGCCTGTCCTTACCATAAGTGCTGGACAGACAGCCTACTTCCAATTTCCAATCAAGGGCATAGCCCATTACAGCAGAGTCACTTGCCTGGAGCTAAGAAACACTTTTTTTGTTAATGTACTGTAGTAAAACCCTGGATTACGAGTACAATTCGTTTAGGAAGCATGCTTGTAATCCAAAGCACTTGTATATCAAAGCGAATTTCCTCATAAGAAATAATGGAAACGCAAATGATTAGTTTCACAACCATTCATAAGTCCCTCAGTTTATAGTCCATACAAAAAGATTATAGCAATGTATATATATATAGAATGTCCATACACAAATAGAAGCCCCCACAAGGGGATTAGAAGCAAAATCCAGCAGGAGCTACAGAGTAAAAAAGAGAAGAGAGGTGCCTCTAAGGCCGCATACACACGTTTCGGAGAAAACCGATGAGAATGAACCGAGGTTCAGTTTCATCGGTCCAAACCGACCGTGTGTAGCCCATCGGTCTGTTGTCCTTCGGTCCAAAATTTTAAAACATGCTTTAAAATAGAACCGATGGCCCACTGCCCGATCGGTCCAAACCGATGGTTAGTACAGAAAGCATCGGTTCAAAACCCTCACATGCTCAGAATCAAGTCGACGCATGCTTGGAAGCATTGAACTTTGTTTTATTCAGCACGTCGTGTGTTTGACGTCACCGCGTTCTGACCCAATCGGTTTTTGGAACAATGGTGTGTACGCACATAAGACCATCAGGCCACTTCAGAGGTGAACTGTGGAAATGGCCCGTTGGACCATTCTCATCGGTTTGGAACGACCGTGTGTACGTGGCCTTAGTGTAGCAATATGGTTACATTTAATGAAGGTACAACATTTAGCAACTCTGGTTGATGAGGCACAACTAAATATGTAGGCATCCGGGGTAAAGCTGTCTGCAATCGTGACCAGGAAAACTACCCTGCAGTAGAGCGATCTGAAAGTGAGGAGGATGGTCTATGTAGACATCTTTACCCCGGGTGCCTGTATACTTTAGATGCACCTGTTTTAATCATCAACCATGTGAGTATCTACATGTTGTACCTTCATTAAATGCAACTGTATTGCTACACTTAGGCCTCGTACACACGACCGAACATGTCTGCTGAAACTGGTCCGCGGACCAGTTTCCGCGGACTTGTCCGACCGTGTGTACGGCCTAGCGGACCGGATTCCTAGGCTAGCTGAGGGGGTTTCCAGCGGACAAATGTTTCTTAGCATGCCAAGAAACATGTCCGCTGGAACCATGTCCGTCGGACATGTCCGATGGTTAGTACGACTCATCGGACATGTCCGCTGGGCCGAAATCCCGCGGATGCGTCGAAGTGATTCGACGCATGCGTAGAAGCATTGAACTTCCTGGGTCGCGCACGTCGCCGCGTCGTCACCGCGTATTCTGTCCGCGGGGAATTTGGTCTGATGGTGTGTACACACATCAGACCAAATGATCCCAGCAGACATGTCTGATGAAAACGGTCCGCGGACCGTTTTCATCGGACATGTCTGGTCGTGTGTACGAGGCCTTAGAGGTGTTTCTCTTCTATTTTATACTCAGTTGTGAAGTGACGCTACTTGTATATCAAGACATCGCTTGTATATCAAGTCAAAATTTATGAAAATGTTTTGCTTGTCTTGCAAAACGCTCTCAAACCAAGTTACTCTCAAACCAAGGATTTACTGTATATCATATCATGTCCAGAATTTATTCATGCAAGCTTGTAAGGTTACTGAAAAACCCACTTTAAGGGACCCCATCAGAGCCCGGCTGGGAGAATTGTGAAGAGGAGATTTTGCAATACAGAGCAGGCCGTACAGTGGAGGTCTTGGTGAAACAAGGACAGATAATTATGAGACCTGGAAGGGTGCTGAGGGTGTCCCGGCCCATTAAGGATGACTGTACCAAAGCTAGCCATACATGTAATTTAACTAATTCCACAGGCACAAGCATAGGCGTGCGTAGGGGGTGTTCCATTTGTGTCTAGGCACACCCTAATCATTAAGTTGCGGTGCCTATTTCCCCTACTTTTCGGGCTTCACCCCATGTTGCCCCCCTCCCCCCGCTCTGCAGTGCTGATGGCTTCCCTCCTCTCCCCCAGGCTGCTGTGGGGAATGTTTCAGGATGGATAGTTGGGGAAGGGGCTAGTAAATATGTAATTTGCCGGCCCCTTCCTTTTCTAAATGAACACAGTCAATACCCTCGCTCACTGTGTCCATTCATAACTGAAGAATAGTAAACTGTGTTTAATATGCTTCAGTTTGTAAATGAATGGGAAGCCACAGAGCACTTCCCATTCATTCACTATCCAGTGCAGCTGAAGCTGCAGAGGAAGGTGTATGTGTTTGAGCTTTGGGGGGCACACCCTAATGCAATAGGCTGCGCACACGTGTCACAAAAGTGAAGTCAAACTTTATTTTTTGTTCTTTTTTACATTTTTGTAAAGTTTACAGAGTTTTATTGCAGGGCAGATCGTGCTGAGCTGTGAAGAAATGACGATAACCATTTTCAGATCTGACATTTTGCGTCTGAATGAAGATCACTGTGACTCTTTGGCATGGTTGGCCCATGTAACATTTGGGGCGCCTCTCCGACTCTGTAGAAAAAAAAACACTTCATAAAAGCTTTGCATCGCTGGGCCTGGTGCTCAATTTACAATCCTCTTCTGTTGCCTTGTATCAAGCAATGACACAATGTAACACATCATAAATTGTCGGCGGGGGCGATGGTGAAGAAACGGCGTATATCTGTCTGGTTTAGGTTCCCCGAGTGGATGGTGGACTTAGCGTAGCCGAGCCGTCAGGACAGGTGTGCTCTGACATTTACGAACACCTGGAATATTTGTTCAGCGAATCTTACTAATTAAAGAGAAGTTTGCTTTTTCTGGCACGGAAACGTCATGACATCAATGCTTTTAGGCCTGTAAAACCCCGGCGTTATGTCGCTGGGGCTAGAAGTGGATTGCAGTTTCTGACCTGTAGAGGAAGAGTTAATGGTTAAAAGCAGTGCAATATTTTTACAACACCCCAGAGAGCAGGACTAAATTCACATTAAACTGGGGTAATTTATGAGATTCTGCAATGAAGTCAGCATGGATTTAATGAAAAGCTTTATTTACGAAATTTACCTCATGACCAGAATATGCTTATACTTAGAATATAACCGAAGTACAGTTGTGTCAGTCATTGGTGCAGCAAGTGTTGTCTTGCAGCTGGTGGCATGGTCCTCTTGTTACAAACACAATAGAAAAATGATGAAGCGTTAGTTCCATTTGGTTCTTCTGGTCCTATTTATTTTGAGTACCACAAAGAAATAAAAAAGGTATTTGTAGCCCTAGATTTGTTGAAAGACCACATTGGGCTCTTTTATTTTCTCTCTGAAGTCTGCCATCCATGTCCTTTGCTTGTGCGTTTTCTGGGGGTAGCAATCGATAGATCCAGCGTCTGTCACTGATGACCGGTACCTCTCTTTGTGATGTCATCATGTTGTTTCAGTCTTCTGTATTCTGAACATGACCCCATCACTGGATAACCAAGATAAAGTGTCCACTTCACCCAGGCAGTGATGTAGACCAGTGTTTCTCAACCTTACAAAGACCAGGGCCCATTCAATTCTTCCACATCCCAACCGCTTGAAAAAAGTTTCTACTCGCACAATAAAAGTATGGGAATGCAAAATATGTTATCAAATGCTGGAAGACTGTGAGGATGGGTGTCACAGTTCGGGGGAAGAGGGGTTAGGGGGCTTTTCAGTCGAAGCGGTAGCTCTGTAAGGGATGTGGTTTCTGATAGGGCTGGGGTCTCTCCAGAAAGCTAAGGGGCACTGTGGAAGACTGGGGCATTCCTTTAGGAGCTAGGAGGCACTGTGAGGCACTGTTAGAGGTTGGAGCACATTGGGTGGCTGGAGGCACTGTAGAGGGTTGGGGGGGCACTTTGGAGGTTGAGTGCTCTCCGGGGGCTTAGGGGCACTGTGCAGGGTAACAGGTCATTGGGGGCATTTATGGGACGTTGGAGGCACTATGGGAGGCAATGTGGTAAGTTAGGGAAAGGCTAGGGGGCACTGTGGGAGGTTGAGGGGCACTACCGGGGCTAAAGGTTTTCAGGGGGCCTAGGGGCACTATGTGTGTGTTAGTGTGGGGGGGGGCACTGTAGGCAATTGTGGGAGGTTGGGGGCACTGTGGATGCTGCAAAGCACCATGGTAGGTTAGGGTATTTGCAGCTCGCTGAAGGCTCAGAAGGAGGAAGGCTGCAGCCCAGTGGTTGAGAACCATTGATGTAGACTCCTGAACAACCACTCTCCCCTGTGCAGAGAAGAAGAAGATAAACGACCTGGAGTTTCTTTACTATCACAGAAATAGGTTGGAGGGGGTACTTTAAAGCATATTTACGTATCTACTGATACACCGGCGTACTTTCAAATTTGCCGCGTCGTATCTTTAGTTTGAATCCTCAAACCAAGATACGAAGGCTTCTGGCTTCGATCCGACAGGCGTACGGCTTCGTACGCCTTCGGATCGTAGGTGCAATACTTCGGTGCCCGCTGGGTGGAGTTTGCGTCGTTTTCCGTGTCGGGTATGCTAATTCGCTTTTTCCGTCGATCCACGAAGGTACGCGCGGCCTTCGCATTCTCTTACGTCGTCGCTATTCGGCTTTTCAAGGCGTATAGTTAAAGCTGCTATTTCGTGGCGTATAGATAGACTTGCCATGTTAAAGTATGGCCGTCGTTCCCGCGTCGAATTTAGATTTTTTTTTTCTTTGCGTAAGTCGTCCGTGAATAGGAAAGGACGTAACTCACGTCTACGTTAAAAAAATTACGTTGGTGCGACGTCATTTCGCGCAAAGCACGGCAGGAAATTTTGAAACGGAGCATGCGCATTTCAATCGGCGCGGGGACGCGCTTCATTTAAATGAATCACGCCCCCTACCCGCCCAATTTGAAATACGCACCGAGAAATACACTACGCCGCCGTAACTTACGGCGCAAAATCTTCCTGGATTCGAAATTCCGCCAGGTAAGATATGGCGGCGTAGCGTATCTCTGATACGCTGCGCCAGGGCAATTCTTTGTGAATCTGGCCCAAAATGATTAAACTAGAGCAAGCAGAACCTGGTGCAGTCATGCATAGTAACCAATCAGGTTCTATTTTTTTTTTTGTCAAAGCTTGATTGAACAAGCTGAAGTTAGAAGCTGATTGGCTACCATGCAAAGCTGCACCAGATCCTACTTGCTAAATTGAGTAATTTTAATTTCTCAAATTTGGCTGCAAAAGTGTAAATATGCTTTTTTGCCCCACTATTGCCCCACTTTTCATAAATCATGGCCGACTGCAAGCATTTCTCTACAAGTTTATAGTGAGCCTGTCCAAATAGAAAGCCTTAGGACAGGACAAGCCTCCTCTCAGTATCACACAACTGCGGAAGCCTAGCTTCTAAATTTTCAACTCTTTTGGTAGGACAGACGGTGCTCAAATCTTATTTACAACTGATGAGATATTTGCCAGCACAGTACAGACAAAATTCAATTTGGCAAACACAACTCCCCAGCATCCCATAAACAAAGAAATCTTAAGTAGGATTTCTCTTGCTGGATTTTCCAGAAACAATCATCTTAATAAAAAGGTAAGCAGCATTTTATCCCAATGTTGCTACAAATGTGGAAATACACTTTAAATGAGCATGCACGTGTAAAACAGATGGTCACCTTTGGGTGGGACTTCCCCTTTATGGTAGAGCCCCAGGAAAGTCCAATAATATGTTTATGTGGAGTTCAGCTTCATGTCTAAATATATCCTTATAGTTTTTAAAAAGATTCTATACTTACTGCACTGTAATGTACAGTTAATCCAACCCCCTCCTTGGACATTCTCATTGCAGTGCTGCATATTAAACCAATTCATATCAAATAACAATTCATAGAAGATTCTGGTTTTCATTCACCACAAAATAAAGCCCCCTTTTCCGTGTTTTCTTTTGGTAATGCTCAAAGGTTAGCTTGAAGTTTATGCACTATAGTTTATGGCTTTTCAGAGGCCTACTTACCCAAGCTTTACCAACAATGTTAAAGTGTGGCCGATTCCTGCTGTCTCTACTGAAATTTAAAAAGTGTATAGTCCTGCCGGTAAAAGTTGATTGTTTAACTGACATATGCCGCGTACACACGATCGGATTTTCCGATGGAATTTTCCGTCAGGAAATTCCAATGAAGCCGACTTTCATCAGTCTTGCCTACACTTGATCAGACTAAATTCCGACCGTCCAAAACGCGGTGACGTAAAAAAATTCAGACGAGCCGAAAAAAATGAAGTTCAATGCTTCTGAGCATGCGTGGATTTTTCTCCAATAGAGTTTGTGACAGGAAGTCAGGTAAATCTGTGGGTGTTGTCACAGACGGGAGATACATTTCTGCCTTGTTTAGACAATATACCAATTATTATCAGGTGTCGGCTGCAGAAGCAGCCAGAAAGATTTAAGGGCGTTGGAAAACTTCAGCTGTTCAGAATGAGGCAATTAAGGCCTCTATAAGTAATCCAGAGGATTACTACTGATGCTGCATCCTGAGGCTTTCTGAGTGAAGGAGAGCAGTGAGCAGAAATACTTCTGAAGAGGTGAGGTGCTGTTGATTTTTCTGTGTGATAAAAATCAAAAAGAGACTATTGTTTTCTGCTGTAGGACCAGCAGTGTCTGCCCAGCAGTAGGCTGTGCCAGACTCCATAGATAGGTTCCTGTGTGGTGAAGGTAGACGCCCCAAGTGGCTAGGGTTTATTTTATGTTTGATTTTGTTTATGCTGTTTGGATGCTTGCACTTGTTTCCAGCAAGATGGAAGAATAAACCAAAATCTTTGCTTTCAACCATCTTCGGCGGTTTCTCTATGTAAGTCAACACAGACGGTATTTCCTATCGGGTTTTTTTCCGTCTGAAAAAATTTAAAACATGTTCTATTTTTTTACACCGATGGAAAAACCGATCGTGTGTACACAGCATTAGAACAAAGGAGCATGTCGTCCGAAGGGCTCAACAGCGCCGTGGCAGTGCCCACATTTGTAATGCCAGGGAAAGGCAAGGGAGAGAACTGAGGTTTCAGGCACCCGTATCCTGGGACAGGTAAATGTGTGTTTGTTAAAAGTCAGCAGCTACAGTTTTTATAGCTGCTGACTTTTAATAAGTGAGTTAGTCCTTCTTCACTTACCTCATCCTTCAATTTTGCTTTTAAGACCCCTTTCACACTGGAAACGCCTATAGCAGAGCGTTAAAATAGCGGTAAAACACTGCTACTTTACTGCGATTTTACCGCAATTTTTCTGCGTTTTTACAGCGTTTTCAATTCATTTCAATGGAGAGGGGTGTTTTTGGAGCGTTTTAATGGCGCTATTTTTACCGCGAAAACGCGGCAAAAACGCAGCAAAAACACACCAGTGTGAAAGGGCTCTAAATGTCTTTATTTCTTCTGAGAAATGCTCACTTCCTGTTCTTCTGTCTGTAACTCACCACCGTAATGCGAGGCTTTCTCCCTGGTGTGGAGAAAGCCTCTTGAGGGGGCAGGGGGAGAGCAGGAGTGTCAGGAGGCCCACTAACACACAGCTCCTTTCTCTATCTGCAAAGTAGAGAGTGTCCTGACTTGCCTGCTCACCCCCTCCCCCCTCAAGAGGCTTTCTCCACACCAAGGAGAAAGCCTTGCATTACTGTGTGGAGTTACAGACAGAAGAACAGGAAGTGAGGATTTCTCAGAAGAAATAAGGACATTTAAAAGCAAAATGGAAGGATGAGGTAAGTGAAGGAGGACTGCCCTAACGTAAAGGGAGCTATTTAGGGGGGAAAAATCCTTTACAGCCCCTTTAAAGATGAAGTAAGCCCTATAAAGCATTTATTTACAAACAAACCCCTGCAAGAGAAAGGCATAATGAGCTAGCATGCACAGAATGCGCTGTAGACGTCGGTGCAATCTTTTCTGCAAATATCGGTTTAGGAGATATTTGTTACACCTACAGGTAAGACTTAATCTAGGCTTACCTGTAGGTTAAAGTGGTCTGTATGGTTTACAACCACTTTAAGTCGAATGATTGTTATATTGTGGCAGCACTCTACTGCTGGGTGGGCCCCAACGGAACCCCCACAAGAGTCAGCTTGTATGGAGAGAAGGGATAACTGCTTGGTGCTCTTATTCTTTCACTCTATACATTCTTTAGACTCCTAGCCTTCTAACTTTTCTGTAGCCTGCCTTCCTAACCAAGCATGCCTCCTGAGCAGTGCCATCCTGAGCTCCCAGACAGAGATTTACGACAAAGTTGATATGAGGGTATTACCGGGAGACTTGGGATTTATGTGGTGCCACTTGCTCACTTGAAGTCCCCCCCCCCCCCCAATTAATGACACTTTTGGAAAAATATGTGCTGGGCTGTTTGAACTATAAACAAGCCGTTAATGAGGTCATAGTGCAGCATCCAGCTGGCTGAAAGTCAGAGTTTCCGAGCAGAGTAAATTGGTGAATAACTAAACAACAACATGTGCCACACTGACAGAAAGAGCCTCTCAAACATCGATCTGTTCCTCTTACACATTGCACAGGTTATCATGTGTGCCTGTGACATGTAAAGATCATTAAACGGGGGCTGACCATAACTATCATAAAGATTTAGGATGAGCAGCAATTCACTCCAGAAAAAAAAAAAAGTTTCTGCCAAGTCTGTCAGTTTCCGCATTAGGAGCCTTTCACACTTCTGTGATTAAAATGCATGGTTTTTAAGCATGAATTTTGTAAGGTTTTTTTTTTTTCAATTAGTCATGGTTTTGTGGTGTGCTTTTCATGCATTTTTGTGTACATTTCAACATGCGTTTTCTGGGTTTTCCAGAAGGGAGTGTGCTTGCTTAATTTTTATATGCAGCTGTATGCATTTAAACATTTGTAGAAAAAAATATAGTGTAAATTGCAGGCAGTGAAATTCTACAGAAGGTGCTGGAAACCACCACTAAAATGCAGTTGGACATTAAAGCTGACATTAATGCCCCATACACACGATCGGTTTTCCTGTTGGAAAAATCTGATGAGAGCTTTTGGTCGGGAATCCTGACTGTGTGTATGCTCCATCAGACTTTTTCCAACGGAAAAACTGCTGGAAAAAGATAGAGAGCAGGATCTCTTTTTCCCATCAGGAAAAAACTGTTTGGAATTTCCGATCATGTGTACAAATCCCAACGCGCAAAATTCCTATGCAGGCTCGGAAACAATTTGTCGCATGCTCAGAAGCGTTGAACTTAATTTTCTTGGCTCGTCTTATGCCGCGTACACACGATCGGTCAATCCGATGAGAACGGTCTAATGGACCGTTTTCATCAGACCAAACCGATCGTGTGTGGGCCCCATCGGTTATTTATCCATCGGTTAAAAAATGTGAAACTTGTTTTAAAATTAACCGATGGATACCTAACCGATAGAAAAAAAACGATCGTTTGTAGGCATGTCCATCTGTTAATAATCCACGCATTCTCCCTGTAGGCGAGCGCCTGTCCAATCGGACGGCGCCGCTCGCGCATGCGCACTGCCGCTCGCGCATGCGCAGTGGGTGCCCGGCCGTGAAGCCGAAAGCTGTCACGGCCGGGTGCCCACAGTGACAATGAAGACGCTGGCCGGGGAGGCCGGCGCGTCGCTGGAACGCTGGAGCAGGTAAGTGTCTGTTTATTAAAAGCCAGCAGCTACACTTTTTGTAGCTGCTGACTTTTAATAAACATAAATATTGGCTGGAACTCCCCTTTAAACATTTGAAAAGAAGTACAGCTCCATCCTTCTTTACTGTCTGTCTTTTTTCCATCTTCTATTAAGTGGCAGGTGCACTTTAACTAGAATCAAAGGTCTCCCTGCATGTTCCTTTGGCTAGAGTCCTCCACCCGCACTTGATTTTCGCTCCCTGCTCTGTGTAAACCATACAAAGTAAACGATTTAACCAGATCAAGCCAGGAGAAAAAGGAAATTTGTCTTGGTAGACTTCCACCAGGCCTGTTGCTGTTACTCTGTGACTTTGTTTCCTTCTTCAACATGTGAAAACAATTGTACTTACGAGATAATGTAAACAGACTGGTTGTTTACTGCAGACGTAAACAATGGGATAAAGCTACTGTACATATGAACTCGGACTAACGCGTTTAAGGCCAACTGTATCCTCACACTGACATAAATAAAACAGCAGGATAAGTTAAGCCAGAATTGCTGTATATCCTTTTTTTATGATTTATTATCTTTCCTTGGTCTATTATAATATTCAAGTTTGGATCTTTTTAACCACTTAAGACCCGGACCTTTATGCAGGTAAAGGACCTGGCCAGTTTTTGCGATTCGGCACTGCGTCGCTTTAACTGACAATTGCGCGGTCGTGCGACGTGGCTCCCAAACAAAATTGGCGTCCTTTTTTTCCCACAAGTAGAGCTTTCTTTTGGTGGTATTTGATCACCTCTGTGGTTTTTATTTTTTGCGCTATAAACAAAAATAGAGCGACAATTTTGAAAAAAAATCTATATTTTTTACTTTTTGCTATAATAAATACCCCCAAAAAAGATATAAAAATTTTTTTTTTTTTCTCAGTTTAGGCCGATACGTATTCTTCTACATATTTTTGGTAACAAAATGGCAACAAGCGTTTAACGATTGGTTTGCGCAAAATTTATAGCGTTTACAAAATAGGGCATAGATTTGACATTTTTATTAATATTTTTTTTTTACTACTAATGGGGGAGATCAGCGATTTTTTTCCGTGACTGCGACATTATGGCGGACACATTTTTGGGACCATTGTCATTTTCACAGCAAAAAATGCTATAAAAATGCATTGTTTACTGTGAAAATTACAATTGCAGTTTAGGAGTTAACCACTAGGTGGCGCTGTAGGGGTTATGTGTGACCTCATATGTTTTTCTAAATGTAGGGGGGCGGGGCTGGATGTGTGACGTCATTGATCGTATTTCCCTATATCAGGGAACAGACGATCAATGAAGCTATAAAAGTAAAAGTGATGAGCGCAAAATGAAAAATCTGAAAGTGAATAATAAGTCAGTCGAAACTGATATCAATCCGTTGAACAACCTATATCAAAAGGAAACTGTGAAAAAGGTTCTAAGTGAACTAAAACACAAATCACAAAATATGTGCAATAATGTACATCCAACTGTTTAAAAACTTCTATAGTGAACCATAACTCCAGTCCAAAATAAATGAAATTAATGTGCAGCAAAAACTTCTGTCCATGGATGATCAATGCAGACAATCTGGATGAATCTTCACAAAGATTGAGCTCACAGAGCGCTTACCTCCAGCCAGTAAGTAATGCGTGAAAACGAATTCCTCAAGGCACTGGGATAGAGTCCGGGGGCGTCCTCTGTGTATAGTGACAATCCGGGTCCAGGCACAGTGGAGTCAGCTCACCAAGACGACCATGAGTGTAGACATGAGCAAGATAAGGAAATAAAAGCTCTCATCGTGAAATTTGTAAACACTCAAACGGTTTAATGAAGATAAAATTATGCTTACAACAAAAACGAATAAAAAACGCCAAACACAGGCACTTCCGGTTGGACGGTCAGGGTATCACGTCACTTCTTCTGATTCTGATACATTGTTTGAACACTTATTATTTAATCTCACCAGATAATTTAATACAATTTTGTGTCTTTGTTATATACATTGTTTACATGTTTACATTTGCACGTTTGCACTTTGATTACTAAGGAGCGCGGTTTAATCAATTTAGTATTGATTTGTTTTTCATTTACCTTTCTCTACAACGAGCTGCTCCCATTTACACTAGCATTATCACTAATTATTATTACTTTTATCACTAATATTAGTATTTTTTCCAATTTTTTTCCACTTTGCACTGGTCTTGGGGTACTAACCCCTCATACACTTTTTGTGGTAAACCGCAGTTGAAGAAAAAAACAATTCTCCTGCAAGGCAATGTCATAATGTGCTTGTATGCCTTAAAACGAAGCACTCCAGTGGCACGCTGTCACCGCTAAGAGGGTTTCCGTCTTCACCCGGTCTTCCTTCCAGGTACACTGCCTCCAGGTTCATGAGTGGCTGGGGGCGTGATGGCGTCACTCTCACACATGCATGCAGGAGTTGTTTACTGCACAGGCTCTGAAGGTCCAGCACAGTATGCCAGGCCTTCAGAGCTCATGTGTTGGTGACGTCCCCAACTGCATGCACTCTGAATATCTTCTAAACAGTGCAAGTTTAGGAGATATTCACAGCACCTACAGGTAAGCCTTATTATAGGCTTATCTGTAGGTATAGGTGGTAAAACAGAGTTTACTACCACTGTAAAGCAGAACCAAAGGCAAATCTTAAAAAAATATATATATTTTGTCATCTGTATCCTATTGGGGGGAGATTTTACTTTACTTCCTGTTCCATAGCCAAAATAAGCAGTGAGAAGTAATCCCTCCAAAGTGAGGGAATCCCTGGTTGTCACCAGAACTAGTGTCACCATTAAATCATTTCTACTCTTCTTGTTCTAATGGCAACCCAAATTTGGTATTTTCTTTCTCTTTCGCTCTTGGTGATAACGGTAAACAGGACAAATAGAGAGGGTAAATATCCTTAAAGCGGAAGTAAACTCATCTATTTGATAGTTTAAAAAAACAGTTAACATTCCCGGCATGCCGGAAATGCTAGATGTCACATTTGCTTGTGCTCTCAACCAAACTGTCAAACCATCCAATGGCTGGTTTCATAACTGATCACATGTGCAGCAGTGTGGCAGTTGCAGATTAAACAGAGACCAAGATGGCCGCTTCCTTGGCTGAAAACAATAGGAGGGTTTACTTCCACTTTAACGGGAGCGCAGACAGCAATAGAAACCCGAAAGATGTCCTAATTGCTCTCCAATCCAAAAAAAAAAGATTTGCCTTTAGTTATTCGAGCGAACCAGTACTTGCAGTCAGTGACACAAAAAGTAGGGCACTGAATCAGCATGACAAACAACTTGCATTTCTTAACTGTCCATTAAGGAACGCCGGAATTTAGTAATTACTATACATTTGGGTTATCTGCTGCTGCCTACAGGAGGTTTGGACACTGGCAAACAGGAAAACAAATGGGCCAGGTCCCAAATAACCCCTTCCCTAGCTGTCATGCTTTATGTTTTGCTAGTGTCCTAGAAGGTTGCCCACCTTTTCCCTAGCTCAGCTGAGAAATTGTCCGACTATATTTTTGCTTGCTTCTATATTTTTTTCTTCAATTAGGATATTCAATACAGTTTACATACTTTTTCTTCAGTGTTTTGAATGAGCAAATGTTTTCTGAACTAGTCTCTGCAAAGCAGTTAAGGGCCCGTTCACACTATGTGCAGTTACCTACCTTTTTCCTTATAGAACAATAGTTTTATATGTGTTGTGTTCAGACCAAACACACTGCCCCAGCCAAAAATCATTGCTGCCTACACACTAAATCATTGCAGTTTAGTGTGCAGGCTGGTGTGAACGAGCTATAAATCAGTGTAGCCTTAGCAACAACTGTGGCGGCCGTATCTGGATTGCGCTTAGCTGAAGGGTCACAGGACTAGTCTGGAACGTGACCTATGGGCACTGGGCTGTGCTTGTGGTGCTTCCCAGATCTTTGTGTACCATGTTAGTTAGCAGAGAGCTCTTCAAGTCCTCAGCCGTGGCACAGCCTCAGATGTGGCCTCACTGAAGCCTCAGTCTATGGGTAGGCCTGTGGGTGATATTTTCACATTTCCAGCTGTTTTTTTACTGCTGTAAAGGCTTAGGCTGAGGACATCATCTGCCAGGTGGAGTGCTTTGCATGTGCACTCTGCGCTCCCTTTCTGCTATTCAGCCTAGAGGAAGCATCATCCCTCCTTTACTCCTGTTCCTGAACCACTACGTGACTCTCTGGTCTCCGGTTCTGTTCCACTACCTGCCTAAGGTCACCTACAGGCCACATGAAGCACTCATCATCAGCTGCTTGAATTTGTGAGTACTTGATGCCTTGCCTCATATTGGCTTAATGCCACATGGCTTCTCAAAGAAACACAAAAGACAGTCCCGCTGTTCCAAGTGACCCCAGGCGATATTCCTCTTATGGTTTTTAGAGCATTTACTTGGTATCCCCAGATGGATCTTTCTTCTGTAATCTGCAGCATGGGATCCCTATGATCGTAGGTCTTCATCTCCGTAGTCTAGTTCAGCCCTCTCGGATGGGGACAAGTCCGCTTCTATATCCACAGGGACTTTTATGTCCACTATGGACTTCATATCTGGTCATACCCAGCTACTGGATCTTTCTGCCCTTAAGGTTTTAGGCACCCTCTGGCAGCATCCCTGGAACATTATGTCTCTGACATGCCTGAGACCATGAGTCCAATAAGGTCTGCTTATTGGCCACAACCATAAACACTACATTTGGAGAGGGGTCAAGAAGGCCTATGATGTAAGGTACACCATTCCTACTGTGAGCTACAAAGGCACAGGAAATTTGGTCAAAATTGATGGCAAGATGAATGCAATATGTTATCAAAAAATACTGGAGGAACATTTCATTCATCAGCCAGGAAGCTGCGCATGGGACGTATTTGGACATTCCAACATGACAATGATCCAAAACACAAGGCCAAGTCAGGTCATTGGCTACAGCAGAATAAAGTAAAGGTTCTGGAGTAGTCATCTCAGTCTCCTGACCTCAATATCATTGAGCCCCTCTGGGGAGATCTCAAACGTGCCATTCATGCAAGACAGCCCAAGAATTTACAGGAACTGGAGGATTTTTGCCAAGAGGAATGGGCAGCTTTACCATCTGAGAAGATAAAGGGCCTCATCCACAAATACCACAAAAGACTTTAAGCTATCCTTGATGTTAAAGGGGGCAATACACGGTATTAAGAACTGGGGTATGTAAACTTTTGATCAGGGTCATTTGGGTAGTTTCTGTTGTGATTATGACTTAAAAAGAGTAAACACAGTTGATTGAAATGGCTTCAGCCAAACACTAAGCATGAGTGAAAAATGTTTTGTCTTAACATTCATATTCTCTGAAAAATGGCCAAGAATTCTCAAAAATTCTGCCAGGGTATGTAAACCTCTGGGCAAAACTGTATGTGCCTAGGTAAAATTTCATGAATCAGGTTTACATCCACTTTAATTTCGTTTAGAGGTCAACCGATTAATTGTTATGATGTACAGTAGTTTGCCATGAGATGCAGCTGATCCTTTTCATGTTTCCAGTGCTGCTTGGGAGAACGAAAGGGAGACCCTAATTGCTATAAGTAACATGATCTGTTTATTCTTTAAAGTATTTATAAAACATAATTACTTAATTATAAAGCCCTCATTCTACATTCTGTATAGCTTGTACCTAATTATATGTACAGTTGCCAAATGGCAAGACAGAATCTATGCAACCATGCCCAACATTGCAACCATATCCAACATTCAACACCAGTTTAAGTGATATATTAATAATAATAATAATACAGTATATTTCAGATCCAAACCGAGGCTACAAGTAATCTTTATGGCACTTTTCTTTTCCTTTTTTTCTTTTCTTTAGATGAAGCCATTGTGTTTTTGAATTTCTACTGGTTCCACTTGGGACCAAGAATGTTTACAGAGATCTAAACGAATACATTAAGGCCCGGATTCAGAAAGAATTTACGTCGGCTTATCTATTGATACGCCGCGTAAATTCTAATCTGCGCCGGCGTATCTTTTTTCTGTATTCAGAAAACAAGATACGCCGGAATTTGGCTAAGATCCGACTGGCGTAAGTCTCTTAAGCCGTCGTATCTTAGTTGCATATTTACGCTGGCCGCTAGGTGGCGCTTCCGTCGATTTATGCGAGGAATATGTAAATTAGGCAGATACGCCAATTCAGAAATGTACGTCCGCCCGGCGCATTTTTTTACGTCGTTTACGTTAGGCTTTTTCCGGCGTAAAGTTACCCCTGCTATATGAGGGGTATCCTATGTTAAGTATGGACGTCGTTCCCGCGTCAAATTTTGAAAATTTTACGTCGTTTGCGTAAGTCATTCGCGAATAGGGCTGTACGTAAGTTACGTTCACGTCTAAAGCATTGACGATTTGCGGCGTAATTTCGAGCATGCACACTGGGATTCTTTCACGAACGGCGCATGCGCAGTTCGTAAAAAAAACGTCAAATACACGGGGTCACATGTAATTTAAATAAAACACGCCCACATCATCCACATTTGAATTAGGCGGGCTTATGCCGGACCACATACGTTACGCCGCCGTAACTTAGGGCGTAAGTTCTTTCAGAATACGGAACTTGCGCCCTAATTTACAGCGGCGTAACGTATCTGAGATACGTTACGCCTGCCAAGAAGATACACTAATGTATCTGAATCCGGTCCTAAGTCACTAAAGGAATTTTTTTTTTAGCTAAATAGCTTCCTTTACCTTACTGCAGTCCTGGTTTCATGTCCTCATTGTTCGTTTGTTCTCTGATGTTGCTGTAATCCCCTTTCTGTTCTGGACACTTCCTGGTTGTCTGTTTCCTGATGACCACAGTACTGGGAGATTCTAGTTTCATTTTCCAAACCATCACTGCTCTATGGCTCTGTCTAGCACAGAGGCAGGATAACCTGCAAAAACAAAACTAGATGCAAAAACGAAACTGGAGGTACATTATATGATTGATTTTTATCTATTTTTAATCAATTTTAAAAGGTATCAGTTAACTATTATGTCTCCATACCCTGTAAACAGTCATTTCAGCCAAAAAAAATTTTTACTTTACAACTCCTTTAAGTACTACTGAGTCATTTTATTATACATTTATTTTTGACTCCCCTTTAACTCCAATAATGTATTAGATACGTTTCCTAAAATTAACATCCTGTTTCAGAAGTTCTTTTTTGACAGTTAAATGCTTTTGGATGGCTGCAAAAAGATTGATTTGTCCCTGCAATATGCATCAGCTGAAGATCTTTTTAAAACTGTTTCCTATAAAGCAACGCCTCCTCTGCCTTTTCTTTGTTTTGGGATGGCCCTTCTTGATATTACGGTGTGTAGGTGTTTCTGGCTGTCTTCGTAGTGATCTCATTTTCTAAGTCGTTCCAACAGAAAGACTCTGTGACACTCTGTCCACACTTCATGATCGGTCCAAACTTTTTTCTGGCCGGGAAGAGATGAATCATTTTTTAATAGGAAAATAAGGTAATTGGAAACAGCGTCCTGTAATGGGTGTGTACAAATAAATCTGAAACGACCATTGAATTTATTGCTGGTAAGTCTGGGCAGTGACATCCATCATGTCAAGTCTTAGGGAGCACTGTCTTCACAAGTCACTACATGCTGCTGAATCTGGAACCCTATAAAGGTGCATTCATGCGTGATATACCAATCATTTATTTTTGTGAATATCTGTTTGCCTGTGAACTTTTTTTTTCTTCATTTGGCGCTCTTTATATGTAAGGGTTTGGTGTTATTGAGCAGGACCATACAGACAGATAAAAGCAAGCAAAGTTCCCGATTTCCAGTTGCAACTTGTAGCTAGGCCCAATACTTTAGATCCTTCAAATTAAAAGTAAAGCAGCTGCACCTCTGTTACTATTGTGCAAGTGTCACAGTTACTCAGACAACTCTTCCATATATCATCTTGGTAGTTCTTGGGTAAATATTGCCAGTCTGTGGCCAGAGGATTCTTGACAGGATGCTATGGTTTCCACACATATTTGCAAACCTTTCACGTGCATACTAAGGACTAGCTGCATGGAAGAGAAATTTATGAGTAGGCACTATCCATGATAACTTTTTTTTTTTTTAAACTGTAAAGCCACATACACACGATCGGATATCTGATGGAATCTAATCCGATGGATTTTTTCTTAGGATATGAGATGAAGCTGACTTCCATCAGTCTTGCCTACACGCCATCAGTCAAAAATCCTACTGTGCCAAATCCCGGTGACGTACAACACTACAACGAGCCGAAAAAAGTGAAGTTCAATGCTTCCGAGCATGCGTCGACTTGATTCAGAGCATGCATGGATTTTTCTCCGATGTTCTATTTTTTAACACCGATGGAAAAAAGACCGATGGGGCCTATAGACAAAATACGTCTACAGCGCGGTCAAGTTAGTCTGGGAGAACGATCTAGAAGACCAGGCGCATCATGGATCGCGGTAAATTGCCGCTGATAGCAGCCGTTTACCATGTGATTGCTCCGTCAAATGATGGAGCGATCACTTGTAAACAAATCGGCGTCATGTGATGACACCGATTCCTCCCTCCCCTCTCTCTACCGATCGGGGGGAGAGAGCGGAGGCAGCAGCAGTGCTGTGGGCTGGATCTGTGACAATTGCAGTCACAGATCCAGCCATCCATCCCTGCCCAATACTCTGCAATACCCTGTGCAATACTCTGCAATACCCTGTGCAATACTCTGCAATACCCTGCAATACTCCGCAATACCCTGCAATACTCCGCAATACCCTGCAATACTTTGCAATACTCTGCAATACCCTGCAATACTCCAATACCCTGCAATACTCCAATACCCTGCAATACTCTGCAGTACTCCAATACTCCAATACCCTGCAATACTCTGCAATACGTCCTCCCCCCCTCCCGCCACCGTCCGGTGCTTTTACCGACTCACCGCTACGTTTGAAGCCCGGATAATTTTTTTTTTTTTTTTTTTTATTTTAGGCTTCCCAGTCTAGAGGTGAGATGTGGGCTCTTATTGACTTCACATCTCACTGTAATGAGGACCTGTCATGCTATATTCCCATTACAAGGGATGTTTACATTCCTTATAATAGGAATAAAAGTGATCAAAAAATCTATTTTTGGGGCAAAAAAGTGTCAAACTAAAATAAATAAAGTAAAATGAACAATAAATTATTATTTTTTTTTTTTTTTTAAAGCTCCCCTGTCCCTGTGTGCTCGCATGCAGAAGTGAACGCATACGGAAGGGCCCTTTCAGACGTGCGGACCGTATGTCCGCTTTTTCATCCATCTGTTTGCGGATGAAAAAGGGACATACATTTGTCCCTATGTGATTGCGGGTGTCAGCGGATAAACATCCGCTGACACCCATAATCACCCGCCTCCGCAAAGATCCGATTTTGCAGACGGAAGAATGTCCTATTTTTTCTTCCGTCTGCGTATCGGAACGGATGAACACGGACACGCGGTCCGTGTTCATCTGATCCCCCCCATAGAAGAGAGCGGAGAAAAGACAGGGCGGTCCCTGCACAGTGTGCGGGGACCGCCCTGTCAGCCGCCGGCTCAGCGGGGATATACGGAACGATCCCCGCTGAGCTTACGGACACACGGAGGCGGATCATTACTGATCCGCCCCCTGGTGAAAGGGCCCTAATTCCCGCCAACATATGAAAACAGTGTTCAAGTTACATATGTGAGGTATCGCTGCGAACGTTGGAGCAAGAGCAATAATTTTGGCCCTAGACCTCCTCTGTAACTAAAAACATGTAACCAATAAAAAAAAATAAAGCGTCGCCTATGGGGATTTTTAAGTAGCGAAGTTTGGCTCCATTCCACGAGCGTATGCAATTTTGAAGGGTGACATGCTAGGTATCTATTTACTCGGCGTAACTTCATCTTTCACAAAATGCAAAAACATTGGGCTAACTTTACTGTTTTTTTTTTTTAAAGCACAAAACAGTTTTAAAAAAAAAAACGTGTTCGAAAAATTGCTGCGCAAATACCGTGTGAGATAAAAAGTTGTAATGGCCGCCATTGTATTTCTAGGGTCTTTGCTAAAAAAGCATATATAATGTTTTGGGGTTCTCTGTAATTTTCTAGCAAATAAATCATGATTTTTACAAGTATGAGAGAAATGTCAGAATTGGCCTGGATGCTCCAGAATGCCTGAAGGTGCTCCCTGCATGTTGGGCCTCTCTATGTGGCCACGCTGTGTAAAAGTCTCACACATGTGGTATCGCCATACTCTGGATTAATAGCAGAATGTGTTTTGGGGTGTCATTTGTGGTATGCATATGCTGTGTGTGAGAAATAACCTGCTAATATGAAAATGTTGTGGAAAAAAAATAAAAAATAAATCTTGATTTTGCAAAGAATTGTGGGAAAAAAAAGACAACTTCAAAAAACTCACCATGCCTCTTTCTAAATACCTTGGAATGTCTTCTTTCCAAAAAGGGGTCATTTGGGGGGTATTTGTACTTTTCTGGCATGTTAGGGTCTCAAGAAATGAGATAGGCCGTCAGTACTTCAGGTGTGATCAATTTTCAGATATTGGCACCATAGCTTGTGAACTTTCACAAAGACCAAATAATATCCACCAATTTGTACTTATTTTTTTATCAAAGATATGTAGAAGTATAAATTTTGGCCAAAATTTATGAAGAAAAATTACAAATTTTCATTTCCATTTTTTTTACAGAATTTTCAGTCTTTTTTTTTTTTATAGCGCAAAAAATCAAAAACCCAACGATGATTAAAAACCGCCAAAAGAAAGCTCTATTTGTGTTAAAAAAAGGACAACGATTTCATATGGGTACAGTGTTGTATGACTGAGTAATTGTCATTCAAATTGTGAGAGCACCGAAAGCTGGAAATTGGTCTGGTTAGGAAGGGGGTTTAAGTGCCCAGTGGTCAAGAGGTTAAAGTGGTTGTATACTCATTCCGATGACTTTTATTTAAACTGACAATTGCAGGTTTCTAAACAAGTTGCGCCATATAAATTTCCCCTCACTTGCTTTCTTTGCGTGTATTCTGTATATTTCTCGCTAGTGACTTCACAAGCGCATGCGCCGTATGTCCATTTTTTCCGGCAAACAGAGACCCTCCCGGAAAAATGCAGGGTCTATGCCGGGTATGCTGCGTCATTTCCTAGTGTCGACGTCAGCTCCGACATCCCGCGATACTTGCTTTTCAATAAATTGTAAAGAGGCTTGGATACCGTTATTACTGCACATGCGTGGGATTATGGAGAGGAAAGGGTACTGCGGGCAGAAGTCAGTTAGTAACCACAGTTACTATGGCGCCGGCTAAGATCGAGGATGAACGTTTATAATATAAATAAAAATGACAGAATGATTTTTGGGCATACTCTTGGTGCTCATTTTATTGTTAATTGATATTTACATTTCAATATTGTTTAAATTGTGTATCTTTGAGAGAGTTTACTACCGCTGAAGATGCTGAAATGTCTTGGTACTTTTGAGGCCTTGGACAGACGAGCGAACCTGTCCGATGAAAACGGTCCGCGGACCGTTTTCATCGGACATGTCCGCTCTGAGATTTTGGTCTGATGGTTGTACACACCATCAAACCAAAATCCCCGCGGACAGACAGCGCGGTGACGTGGCGGTGACGTTGACAGCGCCACGTCCGCAAACACGGAAGTTCAATGCTTCCACGCATGCGTCTAATCACTTTGACGCCATGCCTGGGTTCTCGGGCCAGCGGACATGTCCGATGAGTCGTACTGACCATCGGACATGTCCGACGGACAGGCTTCCAGCGGACAAGTTTCTTAGCATGCTAAGAAACTTTTGTCTGCTGGAAACCTGTCCGCTAGGCCGTAAAATTGTCCGGTCGGCCCTGCACACGACCGAACATATCCGCGGAAACTGGTCCGCGGACCAGTTTCAGCAGACATGTTCGGTCATGTGTAGGAGGCCTGAGATTCCTCTTCCGGATTTTGATCCGATGGCTTGTACACACCATCGGATCAAAATCCGCGCGGAATACATCCGCGGTGACGTGTCGCCGCGACGATGACGCGGTGACGTGCGCGACGCTGGAAGGTAAGTACTTCCACGCATGCGTCTAATCATTACGACGCATGCAAGGGAAGGGAGCGGATGGATTGATCCGGTGAGTCTGTACAGACGACCGGATCAATCCGCTGGACACGATTCAAGCGGATAGATTTCTTAGCATGCTAAGAAATTTCTATCCGCTTGAAATTGATCGGCCGGACGAATCTCCGCGGATAAATATCCGCTAGGCCGTACAGACGACCGGATTTGTCCGCTGGAACTGATCCGCGGATCAATCCCAGCGGATAGATCCGGTCGTGTGTACGAGGCCTAAGAGTTTCTCCATGTACAGTATGTTAGCTGTAGTGTGGGCAAGGAGTGGAAAAACTTGTTGTGGAGGGATTGTGGTGGAGGGATGGCAGAGGACACATTCAGAAATTATTGGCCTGTGTATTTTTTTCTCTCCATGTTCTACCCTGAAAACAGTTCCAGCTGTTGATAATGAAGGACTCATCTGGGAACAAGACCTTTTCTTAGACAAAACCCAACAGCCAGAACCTTTTAAAATCACTGCTGGAGCGTGCTAATATTGACAGCACTTAAATTTAATTATTTTCCTGGTCGCTTTTCAGCCATCATTGTGTTTTTTAGTTAAAATCACAAACATGACAGGAGAGAAATGTTTGGGAAGGTGCTGCCCTTTCTTGCAGCCTGTCGTTCTTCTCACATGTGGTCTTCATAAAGGCTTATTAATAAATACTTTTGCCAAAGGCCTGCACATGGTGATAGTTTTGGGTTGCAGGAGACCAAAGACGGATGCAGCAGTGAAGGCGCGGTATCAATCCCACCAGCCAACCATTCCATTCCTTGATCTACAATGTGCTTTGTTAAATTTTTTTGGCATTTCATATTTTTCCAATTTTTCACATGAAAGGAGACAGGGGGCACGGGAGTCTGGGGGGAGCGAGGACGGAGGACTCCTCTAATTGTAGGCAGGTGTTACAGACTGATACATGAGAAATGCTCAGTTTGGTCATATAATTACTTTAAGGATGGCTGGAAGGAATCTTAGAGGCTTTGGCCCCTGGCGCACTGGGGGCACTGCAGAGGTCAAAGGTGTCGAGCAGAGTAAGCTTGGCCAAGGAACGCAACTCATTAGTTAAAAACACAGTTTTTCTAGTTCCTAATTCTTCCCCTTTTAAATAACCATTAAAACCAATGTGGCGCAGCATGCACGTTTGTATGACGTCAAGTAGAGTTCTAAAAGAAGGCCAGTCCTTGCTCACTAAGCTTTTTGAAAACATAGGTCAGATGTCTATTTCTCATGTATGGTTCCTGGCTATGCATATAAAAGCCTTCTAATGCATAACCTAGATATCGCCAACCAATGGCGGCTGGTGCTCAAAATTGTTTTGGGGGCGCAAACAAACAAAAGAAATCGGAAAAAAAACATCAATTGCAGCCACTGTGCTATCAATTGCAGCCACTATGTTCATCAAATACAGCCACTGTGCCCCATAAAATGCAGCCACTGTGCCCCATCAAATGCAACCACTGTGCCCCATAAAATGCAGCCACTGTGCCCCATCAAATGCAGCCAATGTGCCCCATGAAATTCAGCCACCGCTGCTGTAATTTAGGCGCCCGCTGTCAAAAAAGAGGCTGGATGCATGAATAGGGGGTGGCTACAGCGGTCATGGATAGATGCATGAATCTATCCATTCTATACAAAGGGGGTTGGCGTGACAGAGGGGGCAGTGCCCGGGTGCCCCTAATGTACCGGTCGCCACCACTTGTGCTTGATTGGATGCAATGTACAACTCCAACTATGCACTTTGCCACAGTGTAGCATTTGGATATGTTTTGAATTTGTTTACTAAGTTTTAGTTCTTTTAGACCAAATTATATACTTGTTCAAAATGATGTCCAGAACTAAAAACTATTAACTATCAAATGCAGCCACTGTACCCATCAATGCAGCCACTGTTCCTCTATAAAATGCAGCCACTGTGCCTCATCAAATGCAGCCACTGTGCACGTCCAATGCCACCACTGTGCCCGTCAAATGCTGTCACTGTGCCCATCATATGCCACCACTTTCTGCCCATGAAATGCAGCCACTTGTGCCCCATCATCTGCAGCCACTTGTGCCCATCAAAAGCAGCCACTTGTGCCCCATAAATAATGTGTATGTGATGTCACATACAAGCATCTGAAATGGCAAAGTGCAATGATGAGCTCAGGTCAGGGGCATTTTCTGAAAGCAGTGGGCCTATGTGCAGGATCATAAGTTGGGCCCCTGCAGCTGAAAAAAAGTGCGGCGACCTGCGCCACAGCAAAAGTTGGGTGTGATTTTCATTGCGCTGAATAACTGTCTGTGGCTTAAAGGGACACAGAGTGCAGGGGTAAGTAGTAAGTGACGCAAAGGTTCAGGAATAATTCCTACAAAGGTCCCAGCAGCTCAACAGTAATTCCACAAACTGTCACCTGATTGTGGTTTTCTCAATCACAGTGAAATCCATTCTTTCTGAGATTGGTTGTGGCAACCAAGCGAGTCATCTTCCTCCAGATGGTGGATGGAGCTAGCAAGACTGTGATTGGCTTTAGCAGTGGTCAATGACAGTCGTCGTCGTCCCCCCCCCCCCCCCCCCCAGCAGAACTGCGCCCAATCTCATCCTCATCACAAATGCTGACGATCGCAGCTACAGTTAGAGAACCAATGTTTCCCATCTTTTACAATGTGTGGGGGAGCCTCAGTGATGGTGCTGCATGGGGAACTCTGAAATTAGATTGCATTGGTGTCTCACTGACACTTCCCTGCGCTGCTCTGCTGATGAGGAGGGAGTCAAGTGTCGGCAAAAGAGGCTTTTTGTGTGCTGCTTGCGGCACCAGTGTCGGGGGTTGCCTACCCCTGGTTTATCACATAAAATCCCAACAAAATACATTTAAGTTTTTGGTTGTAACATGGCAAAATGTGGAAAATTTCAAGGAGTATGAATAATTTTTCAATGCACTGTAACCTTCACCTTGTTGGAACGTAAATTTCTGTTATAGAGTGACAACGCTCTGTTCCTGTTTCCCAGTTGAGCTCCCACATTGTCACTGTGTCACACAGGCTTCTGTTAGAGACAACAAGTGGCTTTTTCAACACACATTACGCAGGAATGGTCCACTGTTGTCACCATCAGGAAACCCATCCTTTGGAAATGGCATGCAGCCTTCGCTGGGATTCATGTTGACAGGGCTACAAAGAGGATGCAAGAGACCAGCAGCACTAAAATGCAGCAAAGGATAAAAACTGGTTGTAAACCTCTGACATGAAATATGAACAAAAAACATATCCCTCTAACGCACGGGTGTCAAACTGCTGGCCCTCCAGCTGCTGCGGAACTACAGGTTCCATCATGCCTCTGACTGTGGGAGGCATGCTAGTAACTGTCTGCCTTACAATGCCTCATATGACTTGTAGTTACGCAACAGCTAGAGGGCTGCCAGTTTGACACCTGCGCGCTATAGTGTGTACATGTTTCAGTCCAGAGAACTAAGTGCAATTTCTCTCTGCTGCCTCATTCCTCCCCATTGCTCCCAACTGTCCCTGATTTCGAGGGACTGTCCCTGATTTGGAACAAAATCCCTCTGTCCCTCTCTCCTCCTCATTTGTCCCTCATTTTGGTCTGATCTATATAGTTGTATAAAAAAAAAAAAACTTTTTATATTTCAAAAAGTTTTTTCCAGTGCTAAACCTTTCATCCAAATTTTAAAAGCCAATATAAAATAATAGTAGTGGTAAAAAAAAGCACTTGTGGATTTAATTCAACTTTTCTTTGGTTAATTCTCCTTTTTAAGGGGGTGTGGCAGTGGGTGTGTCCTATGCCTATGTACGTTTGCTAGTAGGTGTCCCTCATTCCCATCTAAAAATATTGGGAGGTATGCTCCTCCATCTGTATGAGTCACTTTGGACAGTTTTCCTGACATCAAGAGGTAAAAAGGTGACTGGAAAGGGAGCTCCAGCACACGGTATGCGATTGACAGCCTCAGCTCTGTCCCTGTGTGAAGGAGAGGGGTCCCTTCCCTCTAATCAATGCTCACTGAGCTCTGCAGCGTGTAACTTCAGCTCCCTGCTTTCTGAAAGCTCAGACAAGCTGTATAAATTCTCACCTTTGAGCGGGTGTAGAGAAGAGAAGCCTGCAGATAAACAGACACAACTTATGCAGGAGGATTGCTTCATCTCTGTGTATCACCTGAGGTCAGTCACTTCACTGGGCATATGTAAGGCCTCGTACACACGACCGGATCTCCGCTGGAAACGGTCCGCTGGACCGTTTCCAGCGGAGATTCCTCCTCCGGATTTGGATCCGAAGGCGTGTACACACCATCGGATCAAAATCCGTGCGGAATTCCTCCGCGGTGACGTGTCGCGCCGTCGCCGCGACAATGACGCGGCGACGTGCGCAACGCTTGAAGGTAAGTACTTCCACGCATGCGTCGAATCATTACGACGCATGCGAGGGAGGGGAGCGGATGGATTGATCCGGTGAGTCTGTACAGACCACCGGATCAATCCGCTGGTCCCGATTCAAGCGGATAGATTTCTTAGCATGCTAAGAAATTTCTATCCGCTTGAAATGGACCGGCCGGACGAATCTCCGCGGATAAATATTCGCTAGGCCGTACAGACGACCGGATTTGTCTGCTGGAACTGATCCGCGGATCAATCCCAGCGGATAGATCCGGTCGTGTGTACGGGGCCTAAGGGTTTACAACCACTTTAAATAAGCCTAAGAAAGTGTGTACTAGAGGTAGTAAGAGCTGTACAAGTTGCCATAAAAAGTTACAGACTTTTCACTTCCTGTAGATATGGCCTAGTTGAGAATCCTGACAACATATGTTTACAGTTCAGAGTATATGACATCATATTTTTACATAAAAAAAACATTTAGCTGTGCTTGAATATGACATCATACACAGTTCAGGATGTTTATAGCATTCCGCTTACTGTTTAATGATGCCCTATTGCCCCTCACATTATTTTTACGACACCTTCTAACCCTCAGTAGCTGGCAGACTGTCCCAGCGACATTGTCCCGCCCACCATGACTTGGCCAGATCCTTTTCTTCATGCTTTGACGTGTAAATTTAGACAATTAGAAATGTTGTTCTAGGAGGAAGTAGCCATCATTGAGCCCCCTTGCCACTTCTTTACAATTTTATGGCTGTTTCTTTTCTTGCAAGCAGAGAAAAAGCTTTGGCTTCTGAGCAGCGTTGCTCCCCCAGGACTCTGGGTTAAGGTGAAAAAATGACTTGTCTTACTCTGTTAGGATCAATTTTAACCACAAAGTCCCTCTTGGCTTCTCTTTTCTCCCTTGACCTAATAATGGAGATTTTTGTGATGTGAAACCGCAGGACTGCATTCCTGAGAGAGGGGCGGCTGCTTCTCTCCTTCCATCACCAAAAGGGATGCAGATCCAGAAAGACTGCTCTTCACTTTGCTAAATACCGTTGAACCACAGATAGTATAACGTGTTCGATTATGGTGAGGTGGGCCAAAAGCAACCAAAATGCTCTTCAATAAAATACTCTAAAGTACAGTGTTACCTTCTTAAAATCATAAATCCAAGACAATATAAGAAAAAATAAGTTACTCATGTAATAATAGGGCAAACCCAATTCCAGAAAGTTTTCAATCATTTGCAAATCTCATAAACCCATGTTTTATTCACAATAGAAAATAGAAAACATAGCATACCGTAAAACCTTGGATTGAGAGTTCCAGAAACATGCTTGTAATCCAAAGCATTTTTTTACAGAGTATAAAAGAGAAGAGAGGCGCCTCTAAGTGTAGCAATAAGTTGCTAAATGTTGTACCTTCGTTAAATGTAACCCTATTGCTACACTTAGAGACTCCTCTCTTCTCTTTTATACTCAGTTGTGACATGACGCTACTCTTATATCAAGACATCGCTTGTATATCAAATCAAAATGTATTTAAAAACATTGCTTGTCTTGCAAAACGCTCTCAAACCAAGTCACACTCAAACCAAGATGTTACTGTATCTTTAAACTGAGAAAATGTACCATTTTTAAAAAACAAATATGGTAATTTAAAAAATTATGTCAGCAATATGTCTCTACAAAGTTGGGACAGAGCAAATCATTGCATTTTGTTTTTATGTAGATTTTACTCTGGGTCTCAACTTCTTGTGGGTATGTAATGTAGTATGTAGGAGTAGAACCTTCATGCTTGTTTTTCACTGGATTACAGCACATATACCTAGCTGTCACATTTACCCCTAACACAGGTGGTCAGAAACTATAGCTAGCTTCTGTGTTCTTCACCTATAGCAGCTCCCTTTCCCATAAGGCAAGCAGGCTTTTCTGTTACTCGGTTGCCCCCAGGACTTATACACAATGCTATAGTGCCTGGCCACCACACTGGGGCAAGCGCAAACTGAGCAAATCAAACCGGTACTTGTGGTTCAATGACAGTCCAGGTACAAAGCTCTTGCCTCCTCAGAATAGTGCAGGTCAAGTCTGTAGTCGAAAGGCAGGCAGAGTTTAGAGAGCAGTCAATATCTGATCCAAGGTTGTCAACGAGGGAATCCAACCTAGCAGAGGAGGACAGACAAACGGGGAGCTTTGTGCCTGTGTAAAAAACGCAATATCACAAGCATGAGACTGCAGGCTTGGCTGGCTTAAATCAAGTTTGGTCTCCACCCAGAGACTGGCCACATCAATCACCTTGCAGGTAGATAGACAAGGAGAATGTCACCTCCAAAACCAGGGTGCTGGAATTAAGAGCAGGCGCAACACACAGTCCAGACACTACCACAGTGATTGGTTGCCAGCAGAACCCCAAAGCGTTGTGCACGTTCTTACAACTTCTGCCTTTTTTCAGGCTGTCCGCTAAAGCCCCTTTCACATAGGCAGTCCACCTGTCTGTTGTTTGACCTTTTATCTTAAAATGGGCAGCAATACATCTATACATCTCTATATCTCCGGTGGGATATAGGTTAATTCACCTCCAGTAGTGTGTAGTAAAAAGTGACCCAAACTCAGACTTTTACTGTTTGGTCTGACAGACCTGAAATTGGGAGGATGTAGACAGATGCAAGTCCACTTAGAAAAGGTTTGCTTTTGGGTCCACTTTTACTGACTGGACCATAGATGGTTAGATATAGCTGGATGCAAGTCAACTTTTATCCACCCACGATTGGGTTTACACGGGTCAATTTTTTCCATGGAGAAAAATTCCAATGGATACGGATGTCACAAATTTGACATCCCATATTGTTCTGATCCAACTCAGCAGGGGATCAGTCTAAGGCCTCGTACACAGAAGCATTGACATTCCAGTGTCGGCGCACGTCGCCACGTCATCGTCGCGGCGACGGCGCGGTCACGTCACCGCGTTCGCTGTCCGCGGGAAATTTGGTCTGATGGTGTGTACAGCCATCAGACCAAAATCCGCCAGCGGACATGTCCGATGAAAACGGTCGGTGGACCGTTTTCAGCGGACATGTCCCTTCGTGTGTACGAGGCCTAAGATACACCCAGATAGCAAGAGGTAATGGGCTAGATGTTCAAGTTGAAGTTAAGTTCGATTCAGACATCAGCTGTTTGTTCGTAGGGTGCCTTTGGCCAATCATGGCTCAGGGGCTAAATCCATGCCCTACACTATATAAGGCTGCTTACATGTCGGCCGTGTATAGTGTGAATTAAGAGGGATTAGGCAGGTTAGTTAGTGGATTGAGCATGCAGTCAGTGTAGTGTATATAATACAGTGCAGAGTATATAGTGCAGTCAGTGTCGTATATATTATACAGCGCAGAGTATATAGTGCAGTCAGTGCAGTGTATAGAATACAGTGCAGAGTATATAATGCAGTCAGTGTCGTATATATAATACAGTGCAGAGTATAGAGTGCAGTTGCAGTGTAGTATATATAATACAGTGCAGAGTATATAGTACAGTCAGTGTAGTATATATAATACAGTGCAGAGTATATAGTGCAGTCAGTGTAGTGTATATAATGCAGTGCAGAGTATATAGTGCAATGCAGAGTATATAATACAGTGTATTGAAGTGGTTAAGCCTATGACAGAATTAAGTCCACACCAGAATCTAATCGCATGTGTGTTCATGTCTGAACTGAGAGTTTGCTCTGCAATATGCAAACCGATCTGGGGTTTTGTATTGACACTCCCAGCAGTTTGCATAAGGCAGTGTGAACTGCCTTGCGAGGTGTTTCTAACGGTATGGGGGCTGGGCAAACTGAAGGAGGCGAGAGATCACTGTTCTTAATCAATAGGAACAGACAATCTCACTCTATTCCCCTGACAGAACGGGGATCTGTTTGTTTACACTGGCAGATCCCTGTTCTGCCTCTCTCCAGGGCAATCTCGAGTGGCTGGCGGACATTGATTCCACTAGACCCGCTGATTGGTTCCCCCGCTAGTGAATGGGCACGCACGTGTGCCCACAGATAGCCATGTACACGCCGGACGTACAATGATGCTGATTCGTGCAGCCGAGCCAACCTGCTGCAGTACAACTGCGGCTGCTGGTCGGCAAGTGGTTAAAGGATACGTTCACCTTCTGGAGCAAGTTACACGTTACACCCATATTTAGGGTGTAACATACTCCAGCACATGTACTTCTCTTATTTACTTTCGAATACCTCTCAACTTTCTGAAATGGGAATGAGGGATACCTATTAGCAAAAGTATGTAGGCATAAGACACTCCTTGCCATGCCTCCCTTCATAGGGAATTATACAAAAAGAAGAGATTGGTTAAACCCACAAGTGCTTTTTTTTACCACCGCTATTCCTTTATACTGACTTTTGAATTTACAAATGCAGCAGTTTACAAATTGGATGAAAAGTTGAGCACTGGGAAACACTTTTTAAAAGATAAAAAGTGCATTTTATATACAACTTTAAAGATCAGACCAAAATGAGGGGGACAGAAGGACTTTGTTCTGAATCAGGGACAGTCCCTCGAAATCAGGGACATTTGGGAGCTAATGTTTTTTTACGGTGGGTGGTGTTTCTTGCCAAATGCCACAGGGGGTTTATTACTTTGCTGCAGCTGCTAACAGTGGCATATTCAAGGTATGGTACAGCCATTACTTTGAGCACTGCACTGCTCAAAGTAATGCACTACGGCAAGCTGAGAAAATTAAGTTCAGTGCTTTCGCGCATGCCTCATATAGTTTCCGAGCATGCGTCAGAATTTTGCGCGTCGAAATTGCTACAGACGATCATATTTTCAGATAGGAATTTTTTTCCGTCGAAAAATTTGAGAATCAGCTCTCAATCTTTTGTTGCCGGAAATTCCGACAGCAAAAGTCCAATGGAGCTTACACATGGTCGGAATGTCTGTTCAAAAGCTCACATCGGACTTTATTGGAATTTCCAATCGTGTGTATGGGGCATTACGGTTATCTGAAAGATGGGTTTCAAATGTTTTGACAGGGGTGCAATTTCAGTGCTTGCCATAGGTGCCATTTTGACTAGATATGCCTCTGGCTGCAAACTACAACCTTGGGGCCTTGGCGTATGTATATCTCCATCCTCTGCCTTTGCAGCTTATGGTAGAACGATTGGGGGCATTAAAAACTCAGTCAATCCGTGTATTTTTACTTCCCACAATCGCAAGTCTACATGTGCCCTTAGGCTTAAGCAGGCCATATATGGATCAAAATTCAGGCGGTTCAGAAGAGACCATCCCAATTATGATCCATGTGTGGGCAGGCTGGTTGTACAAAAGTTGATCTACTGATCGACTGCTGTACAACCAGCCAACCAGCAGCAGCAATCGGTGTATTGTGACAGTGAGGAAGCCTCCCCACTGTCAAAATACAATAGCTCAGCATGAGTGATTCCCCCATCCACATCAAGTGTGTGAAGGGGGGAATCAAGTCAATTGTTCTCGTTCACACACACTGATTAAATAAAAAAAAAAAAAAAAGATTAATGTATGGCCAGCCTTAGTTTACGCTTGCAGTTGGTTAAGCCCAGTTTTTACTGCACCACCTAAGCTGCAAAGGCAGCTGTATGATATATACACATGACGTGGCTGCAAGTGGTTGGAGCTCGGTGGTGCAAGCTTTTAGGGGTTAAAACAAGCAGTGAGGGAATTACAAAATGCCTCCTCACCTCCTGTTAAATGCCCTCTGAAAAGCTCTTCAGAGGGTTGCTGCAAGTGTGAATGAGCCCTTAGCTTAGGTTCACACTGACATGAATGAAATTGTGTGAGTTCAGAAATTTCAGAGACATCTGTGTGAGTTTCTGCACTGACGTCTATTGAAATCGCATTCCCAAAATCGCCAAAAGTAGTACAGATTTGGACAGTGCCATTGCCGGCAATAGCCGCCGATTTGGCATGCCCAGGGCAGGACTTAGGGTGGTGGGGGCCCCTGGGCTTGAGTGTTGAAGGGGCCCCCTGGAGCCGAGAATTGGGGGGGATCGAAGTTGTTGAGCGGGGGGGGGGGGCGAATTGAAGTTGTTGAGCAGGGGGGAGCGCATTAAAGTATTTTGCAGTTGTTGAGGGGGGGGAGTGCCTCTCACCTGTGCCAACAGCCGGGGCCACAGACTGTCATTAGCCCGGCTGTCGGCTTTCTTCCCTTCAGCAGCCACAGTCCTCCACACACCACTCCGGTTCCTCCTGCTTCCGTGCTGCCTCCTCTTGCAGTGCGGGAAAATCCCTTTTGCGGGACTGCGGGAAGAAGCTGTCTGTGCGGGAAAGTCCCACAGAATCCATGCCTTAAGCTGTGCAAGGGGCCCCCTGAAGCAGAGAACCTAGGGGGGGTGGGGGTGCTGCCGCCTGAAATTGAGAAGCGTGGGGGCTGCCGCAAATTGAGAAGCGGGGGGGCCTTTACAAAAAAAAGAAGAAATAAAGAAGAAAACAAATATATATAAATATATGTAGCCATCCGGGGCCCTGGGGACCTCTGGGCCTTTTAATAAAAAGAAAAAATAAACCTCTGGGCCCTTTAATAATAATAAAAAAAAAAACATTTATAAAAAATACATAAAAAAAGGGAGGTTGCCAAACCCGGGGGCCCTGGGGACCTCTGGGCCTTTTAATAAAAAATAAAAAAATAAACAAAAATAAAAAAATAAACATTTATAAAAAAAATAAAAAAAGGGGGGGTTGCCACATGGGGCCCTGGGGACCTCTGAGCCCTTTAATAAAAAAAATATATATATATATATAAAAAAAAATGTATTTTTTTTATAAAAAAATAAAAAAGGTGGGTTGCCATCCGGGGGCCCTGGAGACCCCTGGGCCCTTTAATAATAATAATAAAATATATATATATATATATATATATATATATATTATATATATAAAAATAAAAAATATATAAAAAAAACATTTTTTTACAAAAAATAAATAAAAAAAGGGGGGTTGCCGTCCGGGGCCCTGGAGACCCCTGGGCCCTTTAATAATAATAATACAAAAAAATATATATATATATATATATATATATATATTATATATATAAAAAAAAAATATATAAAAAAAATTTTTTTTTTACAAAAAATAAATAAAAAAAAGGGGGGTTGCCGTCCGGGGCCCTGGGGGCCTCCGGGCCCCTGGGGACCTCCGGACCCCTAAAAAAAAAAAAAAAAAAAAAAATTTTTTTTTTTTTTTTTTTTTTTAAAGGGGGCCCCCTATTGGGAGGGGCCCCTGGGCTTGAGCCCAGTCAAGGCCAATGGTAAGTCCGGCCCTGGGCATGCCAAATTACTGCAATGTGAACCAGGGCTCCGTAAGAGGAAATCTGCATTTAAAACTTGAGGGAAAAAAATCTCTACAACGGAACACTGTCTGACTATCTGTACCACCCCCTTTTCACCGTACCCATGTGTTCGTCTCCCCCCTTTTACCATAATAAAGACACAACACCATATTACCCTTGAGTGGACGTAGGGGTCGGCCACAGCTTTTATTGTTAACCATATAACATCAACTTATTAACCTTTATTAACAATGTAATTTTCCAAGGGGGAAGCAACCAGCCAGCCGCCGGCCTAAGCCGACGGGCATAAAAGCCTTCCCCTCCTTTAATAATTATCTCCTGTACCGCCAGCTGTGACTTGAAAACAAGTAGAAAACGCATAGTACAACACAAATAAACGGGGCCTGCAAGGCCAGAACCATAAGGCCCCATACACACGAGAGAATTTATCCGCGAATACGGTCCAGCGGACCGTTTCCGCGGATAAATCCTCTCGAGGATTTCGGCGGATTTTCATGCGATGGAGTGTACACACCATCGCATTGAAATCCGCGCCGAAATCCTCTGGCGATGACGTGTCGCCGCGATTATGACGCGGCGACGTGCGCGACGCTGTCATATAAGGAATTCCACGCATGCGTCTAATCATTACGACGCATGCGGGGGATCCCTTCGGACGGATGGATCCGGTGAGTCTATACAGACCAGCGGATCCATCCGTTGGGATGGATTCCAGCAGATGGATTTACTTGGCATGTCAGCAAATATTCGATCTGCTGGAATCCATCCCAGGGGAGAAATATCCGCGGAAACAGATCCGCTGGAGTGTACACACCATAGGATCTATCCGCTGAAACCCATTCGCTGGGATTTTTCAGCGGATGGATTCTATGTCGTGTACGGGGCCTAATACCCGTATAACGTACCACCATAAAAACACAGTCATCCATGACTCCTTTTCATACGCTCACTTTTCTTTTTCTCTTTTTTTTTTTTTTTCGCAAAATTAGCTTGCTAAAACCGGACCTAAGGGGCGGGAGGGCGGATAGCTCACCTGCTGGGGGCTGCTGCGGGTAAGAGGAAGCAGTTGGGAGGGGAATCAATCTTAAACCCCCCTGTCACATGTCCAAGTCCACCCCCTGAGCCTATCTATTGGCCCTATGCTGCCTGTGGAAAACCTCCCCTATCGAAGGGGAGGGGAGGAGAGCTGGAGGGGGGAGGACTCACTTAACTCTTCCCTGCCTGTGCCATCTCATATAGTCAGTGGCACCTAGCCCTATTTGGGCCGGTGCCAACCAACAGTTAATATCTAATAGAGGATACAACTCTTCCCACTCTATCCAAAACTAAAAATTGGCTCTGGTTGTGCTTTAACTGTTGTCTTGAGCTTTTCTTTAATGGAAACCTTTCATGAGAGGAATACCTTTTATGCTGTCTGTTTTTCCAAAAAACTTCCAGCTACCTGTCTCTCATCCTAATCCAATGGCTTCAGTATTGTCTGAGTCACTGACCTGGCGCAAATACACAGATCAGAAGATCTGACTTCACTCCTACTGCATATGTGTTTTGGGTTAGTGACTCTGAAGGTATTTAAAGTGCAACTGAAAAGAAACAGAGATACTGGGCTAGATTCACAGAACAATTACACTGGCGTATCTACAGATACGCAGCGTAAGTGAACAAATGCGCCGTCGTATCTATGCCCCCTATTCTCTTAACTAGATACGCCTGAATTTGGCCTCCATCCGACAGACGTAAGTCTCCTACGCCGTCGGATCTTGGGCGCATATTTACGCTGGCCGCAAGGGGCGCTTCCATTGATTTACGCAGCGAATATGTAAATGACCTAGATACGCCTATTCACAAACGTACTTGCGCCCGTCGCTGTAATCTACGCCGTTTCCGCAAGGCGTACGTCCGTTGTAAAGTTAGCCCTGCTATAGGTGGCGCTACCCATGCAAAGGTATGGACGTCGGAACGACCGTCGAATTTTACGGGAATGGGGCTGTGCGTAGGCTACGTTCACGTCAAAAGCATTGAGCCGATGTAGCTTAGGCAGTATGTGCGACGTGATTCTGAGCATGCGCGCGCATGCGCCGTTCGTATGGCGCTTCATTTACATGGGGGTCGCGATTCATTTCAATACAACACGCCCACTACCAGCCTACTTTGAATTAGGCGGGCTTACGCGGACCATATTACGCTACGCCGCGGCAACGTACGGGGCGACTGCTTTGTGAATACTGCTCTGGGCTCTGTGCGCGCCGTCGGCGTAGCGTATATTGGATACACTACGCCGACAAAACTATGCGCCGAGCTACCTGAATCTAGCCCTATGTACGTATGCAGACATTGCAATACCTAGCTCCATTTTTATAGTCTTACCTCCACTTTAATGTTACAGCATTTGTGCCCCCGTAAAGCCTACCTGGCAGCGGGTGGTGCTCGCGCGTCCTCTGGTGGCTCTCCTGGGCAAAGCCGTATATATACGGGATTTCGCCCAGGAGAGACATTCTGCCGCAGTATACAAGTGATACTCGAAAAAATTGAATATCGTGCAAAAGTTCATTTATTTCACCTATGCAACTTAAAGGGTGAAACTAATATATGAGATAGACTCATTACATGCAAAGCAAGATAGTTCAAGCTGTGATTTGTCATAATTGTGATGATTATGACTTCCAGCTCATGAGCGGTCTGCCTGCTACTCAGCTATGTCCGTCCGCACAGAGCACTGGAGTGTAAGTCATTAAAACTGTATTTTCACGCACTCACAAAAAAAAAACTGACTATATATACTGACATATAAAAACTATACTGAATATACTCATAGTATACCATCTATAAATAGTCAAAAAGTAGTGAAAAGGGGAGATCAGCAAGATAGCCAGGGAACTAGCATTTTTCAAAGGGCAGGCTATGTATTGCCCCTTTGATGTGTTTCCTTTCAGTGAAAACAGGCCTTGCTTGTCTGTAATGAATACACCTGCCCTGGGAATCTTATCTCTGTCATCTCGCCTTGTCTTGTTGTCCTTGTTTGTTGCTAGCTTGTATTGCCAATTTTTCCCAGAATCCAAGTGAAAAATCAACCCTGCTTTTATTACGGGACATCGGGCACATTAATTATGGACATCTCCTGCCAGCCCTTCTGAATCCCCTCGTCATGACAGGGCAGCTGAGAATGTGGACCAGTGGGTCATGTGACTATACAGTAGCATTAAACACAGCTCTAGGGAGTTAGGTCGTGGTTAAAAGGCTACTTGATCTGTACTTTAAGCATTATTTTTGCTCCTTTTAAAAAAAAAAAAAAGAGCCACCGAACTGGAAACAACAAAACAGAATGAAAGTAGAACTTCTGAACAGCAGGACCAGACAAAGGAGCCCGAGGGCCCTTGCTATGAATTTGTGATGAACAGACAGAAGGCTGCCCTGAGAGTAAGAGTGGGTGCAATGTCATTATTGTTAGTTTAAGTCATTTAACATGGTTCACTTACCCTCTGAGAGGGCCTTTATTCAGTAGCTCTTTCTAACAAGCCCCTTTTGCTCTGGGCAGCTTGGCAGCAGAGCTCAGTAACAATAGCCGCTTTGAGTCTCAGGAGCGTTTCCCTTCCCATAATATTTAAGTCTGGGTGATTTTGGTAGAGATGGAGTTCAGTTTTTTTCATGGCAGTTTATAAAAATAAAAAAAAAGTGTAATGTGCTGTTACTTTGCATGTGACTTGAAACCTTCCTTGGTGGTAACTGGTCGACCCAGGAAGGTACTCAGGTTCAAAGAAAGTTTTATATGCAAGATCCATTTAAATCACTGCAGCACTTTAGCAGTATTCCGTCTCGTAAGTGCTGTTCACACTGCCAAAACCACCAGCAGCCATGCTAGCCAAATATTGAGAAGACCTGAAAACTTGTCTCCGCTCTGGTGCCCATCACATGGCCAAATGTCAAAGGCAAAAAGGTCAGGCAGAGCTGCTAACTGGCCAGGCCAGCTAACCAGTATTTTGTTGCAATGACCGACACCGGAGAGAGGACAGATTTGCAGAATTCTAGGAGAAAGGTCCATATTTCTGACCTGCTCTGTTGGTTCTATTGGTTCAATGATAGTGTATATCTACTTCTAGTTTGACTAGTAGGTGTGGACAATAGATACAAAACAAAGAAAGTTCCACTGTCATATTTTCTATAATATCTCTTTCGATAGTTTACAAAATTACTTTACTGTATGTAACTAGTGTAGCACCCTTGTATTTAGGAAGGGTTGCTGGTAAGTTTAGTTTGCCAAGCCGTAGTTGCCCTGGTTAATTGTTAGTAGATCCACTGATTCCTTTCTAGTTCTGGACATGCTGCACCTTCTCTCTTCTGTTGCTAGGTGGCGTTATGCTGGTGACATTAGATAGACAAGGGCTTAGCAAGGTCAGGTTATGAATGGATGGGGTGTCTCAGCCAATGGGTTTCTTTAGCCTATTGGCCTGTTGGAAGAGCCTATTTATTTGGGTGGAGTCAGATGATAAAGGTTCTGTGCCACCTGGATGGGTGGATGTGTGTTATGCTGCCCCAAACTGCTAGGCTGAGAAGCCTGAGGCCTATCCTGGGGACATCTGGCTGCTATTCTGTCTGAGGGCCTATCCAGAAGCAGGAGAAGCTGTGCAGGGTTGGGACTGCAGGATTGGAGTCCAACTGAGTAACGTTTCAGTCGGATGGGGAACCAGTTGTGGTCGGAGGTAGTGGGGAAGCTGTCACCACTAAGGGGCCATCCATCTTGTTACCGGAGACCACTGTGAGTAAGCTGGAGCCAGTATCAGAGCAGTCTTCTTACCAGCTGAGGACGGTGAAGAAGTGGGAAAACTTCAGCAAGTGCCAAGCCAGGGACTCAGCGGAACAGCAGAGGTGACGCTTGAGGAGCATTAGTGAGTGCCAAGCCAGGGACCTAGCAGGTCACCAGGAGTGACGCTTGAGGAGTATCTTTGAGTGCCAATCCAGGGACACAGTAGGGAAGCGGGGGTGACGCTTAAGAAATATACCAAGTTATGGAAGTAAAAGAGCTCTGGGATCCAGTGGCGATTGGGTCTGAGAGTCTAGGGAGGGACTGGGAGCTCAGTGAGTAAAGACCTACAGTGAGATACTGTAGAGTGCGAGGAGAACTATTTGTGTTACCAATAGTTAAATACAACTACCGTTAGTGACTGTTACAAGGTTTGTTGCCATAGGAAACAGCGGTCATACCTATACAGAAGTGGTGTCCTGATGGAGGCCTTGCCCTGTATTGCTGTCTACCTATAGAAGTCTTGGAGTCTGACAATTATCATTGCATCTACTTAAGGGTGTCCTGGCCCTAACCCTCTCTCCCAGAGTTCTGTTAAGAGACAATAAATCTCTTTTGCATTCAAAAACTGTCTGGCGCTCATCACTTCATCTTCAATCACACCCATCATGCCTTGTAACCCACTCTACAAAGACTGATATGAGCTATCCCTGACTCTGGAGGTCACCATTAGGCCTTTAGAGGTCCGGGCACTTGCTACACTAGTAGTTTTCCCTTGCAGAGGAGCTGTGTCAGCGCTGCAAGGGTTAAATGTTCATTTTTGTCTAGGGTAATAATGAAGGGAAATTTACTTACCTGATCTTCCAATTCTATCCGTACAAGACTGGTCCCTGCATCTCCTGAATCCTAGCAGTCTTGAGCAGTGGACTGTTCCTGACATCATCAAGCCCAGAGCAGGCTCCATAGACCTGATCTGGACATTAGGACACAAGGAACAGTCAACCACTGGATAGTGGGGAGCGCCGTTTGCTGGTGAAGCATAGGATCAGGCGAGTATAAGGCCTTGTACACACGACCGTTTTCCTCGACAGAATCCATCAAGAAACTTGGTGGCAGAGCTTTTTTGCAGAGGAAAACGGTCGCGTGTATGCTTTTCATCGAGAAAACTGTCGAGGAACTCGACGAGGAAAAAAGAGAACAAGTTATCTTTTTCCTCGAAGGGAGTCTCAATTTCCTCGTCGTGTTCCTCGTCGGGCTGGTTTTTGACGAGAAACACGTTTGTGTGTACTCTTAGAAACCCACGCATGCTCAGAATAAAGTATGAGACGGGAGCGCACCTTCGGTAAAAGTAGCGTTTGTAATGGAGATGGCACATTTGTCACGCTGTAACAGACTGAAAAGTGAAAATCGTCTCCTACCAAACTTTTACTTAACACGCAGTAATATGAGATTAGCAAATGCAGCCCCAAGGGTTGTGCCAGTGGAATCGAACTTCCCCTGCCGTTGTATGTGTTGTACGTCACCGCGTTTGAGAACGAGGAGATTTGGTCTTGACCGTGTGTACGCAAAGAAAGCTTGTCAAGTTTCTTGACAAGCCTAGCAAAGAACTCGTCGAGGAAAACGATGTGTCTTTTCCGACGAGTTCCCTGGTCGTGTGTACGAGGCCTAAGGCTTTCTCCTCTCCCCAGGACAAATAAAAGGCAACTCCCCTTTTGTTGGAAAATAATAGCAAATAAATAAAAATTAATATGGTGTATACAACTGCGACACAGCTCATATTGTAATTGAATGTTATTAAAAATTACCTTTCCTTTTCAATCTGCAGCCGCTGTAATTTTTCTGAAAATGCAGTGCAATATGGCTACCTGGAGGTGTTCTGTACACAGAAGCTTTGCTTTGAAATTGATTGACAGTGCATAGCAGTAGGCAGATCCTTGGCCTCTATTTAGTCCAAAAACAGCTTTTCTATCCGTCTACTGCCATGCGCTGTCAACAGTTAATCGGACCTGGTGGAGAACTAATCTCTTAGTTTCCATTCAGGCTTTACATACCCAATCACAAGTCAATTCTCAAATATGGCATTTTTTTAATATTTGAGTAATGACATCAGAACTATCCCTGATCCCTTTGTTTACATTTAGCCTTTGGACATACTGAATGGTGCCAGGGATACAGTATTGTGCAGAATGTATTGTACCTCTGTACTGCAGCTCAAAATTAATCTTGGTTACCATTAGTTTCCTAATCTGAGAACAGAGGGTAATTCTTTAAGAATCTGTCATTGCCACAGCTACAGGTTCTTCAATTGGCGGTAGAGTGAACTACCTGAATTGATTGACTATGTTTGTAATGCTACTGACATTGGCGCAAATGCTCTACTGAATTAGGCACAAGTAGTTCTTGAGGAAACTACCGCCAAGAAATTTCTTATAGATTTATTGAATTCCCCTTGTATGTCTATCTTCGAAGTGAAACATGATATATCTAGTTACTAAGGATGTAACTTCTCTAACTTCAGTTGTGCAAAGCAGGGGTTGGATTCACTAAAACTGGAAAGTGCAAAATCTGGTGCAGCACTCTAGGTTTTTCTGTCAAAGCTTAATTGAACAAACTGAAGTTATAAGCCGATTGGCTACTGTGCACAGCTGCACCAGATTTTGCACTCTCCAGTATTAGTAAATCAACCCCAAAGGTAAGTGTAATTATGTGTGTAGTCCCTAGTTATAAGAGAAATATAAAAAAAAATTGAGGTGGGTTATATCTGCTGTTGAAAGGTCAACATCACATAATTCAACGTAAATACAGATTTCCCCTTGGGAATGGGACTTTTTAGGCACAGATTGTGAAACTATATTTTTGTAAAAAAAATTAATTTGTTTATAGTATCAAAAATGTATCAAAAGGAATAGCAGTCACATACAATGAATTATAAAAACATGAAATATTAAACCATCATGCATACACCATCAGATGCACATAATGAATGAAAAACCTCCATAATATAAACACAAAATACTAATTGCATTCTCGATTCCTACGTGTTTTGGAGTACATTGCACTCCTTTTTCAGGGATAGTCCGATATGCGGTCATAGTGATAATAGTAATCTAGAAAAAATAAAGATATACATTATACATCCATTAGATACTGAAAGAACATGGTGGTGAGAGATGAAACAGCATCCAATTACCGCTCAAGTACTCACATGTCTAGTGATGGTGTATGGCCCAAGTTGATACGGCAAAGGTGACCAGAATGGCCAGGAAATGCAGTGTAGAAGAAGAAATTCAGAAGAGGTCTGGTCAATAGAAATCACGAATGCAATTAGTTTTTTGTGTTTATATTATGGAGGTTTTTCATTCATTATGTGCATCTGATGGTGTTTGCATGATGGTTTAATATTCCATGTTTTTATAATTCCTTGTATATGCTGCTATTCCTTTTGATAAGTTTTTTTTATACTATAAATTTAATTGAATTTTTTACAAAAATATAGTTTCACAATCTGTGCCTAAAAAAAAAAGGAAAATGTTCCTTTCCTGACGCATCTCCATGGCAGCACACACACTAGGTTGTGACTCCGCCCTCACAACCTGACAGGATAGGTTAACTATACATTTTGAAGGAGAGGCACCCAACTTTATTCTTTGTAGCTATCATCTAATGAAGGGTGGGATGTTGTGTGCTGCCATAGAAATGCGTCAGGAAAGGAAAATTACGGAAAGGTGAGTATACAATTTTCAGTTTTCCTGATGCATCATGGCAGCAAACACACTGGGAAATAACTCACCAGTCGGGAGGGTGCAAGTAAAGTAACAGAATTTATTCAACATATAGCAGTAGAATTGTCCCGAATAACTGATCTACCAAACTCTACTGTTGATAACTGAGCGGAATCTACCCTGTAGTGGGACATGAATGTATGCCTGGAGGACCAGGTTGCTGCCCAGCAGATTGTCTCTGGTGACACCCTGCAATATGCTGCCCGGGAGGTTGCCACTGTCTGTGTTGAATGAGCCCTAATGTCTCCAGGTATTGGCAAGTTCTTACTCTGTGAGGAACCACCAATAGATTTTCGGTCTTCCTAAAAGAAACAGTAGCTGACAGGTAATTCCTAATAATGGTCATAATGTCCAAGGCATGTGGTTGCCCTTGATCACCAGTAAATGAAGGAAGGTTGATTTCCTGATTGTAGTGGAAAGATGATGACACCTTCTGGAGTAAAACGGTCTGAGGGTTTCAGAACTACCCTGTCTGGGTAAAAGATCAAATAAGGTTCTGAAATCATTAAAGGGGTTGTAAGGACAAAAATATTTTCCTCTTAAATTAAAGTCTGACAGTAGCTGATAAAGTAAAAAGTAATGTTTTGCATTATAACTCGTTTGATACCTGTTGAAATCGAGCTGTTTTATTCACCTCCGTCATTCCTGAATCATTATTCTCACTGACTTCCTGGTTTGCGGTGCGCATTCATTCTTGCTACGTCACGGCCTAATGGGAACTACAGTTCCCATTAGGCTTAGCCTCCATGCCTGTGAGGGATAAGAGAGCATCTTCATGCAGGGCTGTAGTCATAGGGAGGGGGTGAGCACATTCTGCTTTCCACCATGCAAAACGGCTCAGGTGCTGGTGGAAAGCAAGAAGAGGAGTGACAGGAAATGGCATTTTCAAACCTGGATTACTGTATTTTGGAGGTCAAAAGGAAAAACGAGGTAAGTGATATTAAAATGCTCTAGCTTACAGCAATCAATTGATCTAATAAAAAACGAACCTTTAGTGTTCCTTTAACGCCTGTATCTCAGAGTCTCTTTTAGCTGACGTGATGGCGATAAGAAATGTTGATTTCATTGTTAAATTCCATAACGTAACCGAATCCGCTGGGTGAAAGGGTGAATCTGACAGAGTATTCAGGACTACTGATAAATCCCATGCTGTAAATGTCAGTCTTCTTGGAGGCCTTAACCTAACACAAGCTTTTATAAACTGGATTATGAGAGGGTGTGAGGCCAATCTAAACCCTGTTTTTGCGGATAATGCTGAAATCTGAACTTTTAGGGTACTTGAACTCCCTTGGATAAGCCTATTGAAGAAACTCCAAGAAACTTGTGGATGTAGTGGATCCCATCCCTTCTGCTGGGTCACTTCTTCGAAGTGAAACATGATATATCTAGTTACTAAGGATGTAACTTCTCTAACTTCAGTTGTGCAAAGCAGGGGTTGGATTCACTAAAACTGGAAAGTGCAAAATCTGGTGCAGCACTCTAGGTTTTTCTGTCAAAGCTTAATTGAACAAACTGAAGTTATAAGCCGATTGGCTACTGTGCACAGCTGCACCAGATTTTGCACTCTCCAGTATTAGTAAATCAACCCCAAAGGTAAGTGTAATTATGTGTGTAGTCCCTAGTTATAAGAGAAATATAAAAAAAAATTGAGGTGGGTTATATCTGCTGTTGAAAGGTCAACATCACATAATTCAACGTAAATACAGATTTCCCCTTGGGAATGGGACTTTTTAGGCACAGATTGTGAAACTATATTTTTGTAAAAAAAATTAATTTGTTTATAGTATCAAAAATGTATCAAAAGGAATAGCAGTCACATACAATGAATTATAAAAACATGAAATATTAAACCATCATGCATACACCATCAGATGCACATAATGAATGAAAAACCTCCATAATATAAACACAAAATACTAATTGCATTCTCGATTCCTACGTGTTATGGAGTACATTGCACTCCTTTTTCAGGGATAGTCCGATATGCGGTCATAGTGATAATAGTAATCTAGAAAAAATAAAGATATACATTATACATCCATTAGATACTGAAAGAACATGGTGGTGAGAGATGAAACAGCATCCAATTACCGCTCAAGTACTCACATGTCTAGTGATGGTGTATGGCCCAAGTTGATACGGCAAAGGTGACCAGAATGGCCAGGAAATGCAGTGTAGAAGAAGAAATTCAGAAGAGGTCTGGTCAATAGAAATCACGAATGCAATTAGTTTTTTGTGTTTATATTATGGAGGTTTTTCATTCATTATGTGCATCTGATGGTGTTTGCATGATGGTTTAATATTCCATGTTTTTATAATTCCTTGTATATGCTGCTATTCCTTTTGATAAGTTTTTTTTATACTATAAATTTAATTGAATTTTTTACAAAAATATAGTTTCACAATCTGTGCCTAAAAAAAAAAGGAAAATGTTCCTTTCCTGACGCATCTCCATGGCAGCACACACACTAGGTTGTGACTCCGCCCTCACAACCTGACAGGATAGGTTAACTATACATTTTGAAGGAGAGGCACCCAACTTTATTCTTTGTAGCTATCATCTAATGAAGGGTGGGATGTTGTGTGCTGCCATAGAAATGCGTCAGGAAAGGAAAATTACGGAAAGGTGAGTATACAATTTTCAGTTTTCCTGATGCATCATGGCAGCAAACACACTGGGAAATAACTCACCAGTCGGGAGGGTGCAAGTAAAGTAACAGAATTTATTCAACATATAGCAGTAGAATTGTCCCGAATAACTGATCTACCAAACTCTACTGTTGATAACTGAGCGGAATCTACCCTGTAGTGGGACATGAATGTATGCCTGGAGGACCAGGTTGCTGCCCAGCAGATTGTCTCTGGTGACACCCTGCAATATGCTGCCCGGGAGGTTGCCACTGTCTGTGTTGAATGAGCCCTAATGTCTCCAGGTATTGGCAAGTTCTTACTCTGTGAGGAACCACCAATAGATTTTCGGTCTTCCTAAAAGAAACAGTAGCTGACAGGTAATTCCTAATAATGGTCATAATGTCCAAGGCATGTGGTTGCCCTTGATCACCAGTAAATGAAGGAAGGTTGATTTCCTGATTGTAGTGGAAAGATGATGACACCTTCTGGAGTAAAACGGTCTGAGGGTTTCAGAACTACCCTGTCTGGGTAAAAGATCAAATAAGGTTCTGAAATCATTAAAGGGGTTGTAAGGACAAAAATATTTTCCTCTTAAATTAAAGTCTGACAGTAGCTGATAAAGTAAAAAGTAATGTTTTGCATTATAACTCGTTTGATACCTGTTGAAATCGAGCTGTTTTATTCACCTCCGTCATTCCTGAATCATTATTCTCACTGACTTCCTGGTTTGCGGTGCGCATTCATTCTTGCTACGTCACGGCCTAATGGGAACTACAGTTCCCATTAGGCTTAGCCTCCATGCCTGTGAGGGATAAGAGAGCATCTTCATGCAGGGCTGTAGTCATAGGGAGGGGGTGAGCACATTCTGCTTTCCACCATGCAAAACGGCTCAGGTGCTGGTGGAAAGCAAGAAGAGGAGTGACAGGAAATGGCATTTTCAAACCTGGATTACTGTATTTTGGAGGTCAAAAGGAAAAACGAGGTAAGTGATATTAAAATGCTCTAGCTTACAGCAATCAATTGATCTAATAAAAAACGAACCTTTAGTGTTCCTTTAACGCCTGTATCTCAGAGTCTCTTTTAGCTGACGTGATGGCGATAAGAAATGTTGATTTCATTGTTAAATTCCATAACGTAACCGAATCCGCTGGGTGAAAGGGTGAATCTGACAGAGTATTCAGGACTACTGATAAATCCCATGCTGTAAATGTCAGTCTTCTTGGAGGCCTTAACCTAACACAAGCTTTTATAAACTGGATTATGAGAGGGTGTGAGGCCAATCTAAACCCTGTTTTTGCGGATAATGCTGAAATCTGAACTTTTAGGGTACTTGAACTCCCTTGGATAAGCCTATTGAAGAAACTCCAAGAAACTTGTGGATGTAGTGGATCCCATCCCTTCTGCTGGGTCATGATCGTGAATCTCTCCCATATCCTACCATATGTAACTTTGGTTGAACACTTCCTTCTTGTCAGGTGAGGATAAAAAAAGAGAATGAGGTGGGGTGCCTTTCCTTCAAAATTTATAGTTAACCTATCCTGTCAGGTTGTGGGGGGCAGAGTCACAACCCAGTGTGTGTGCTGCCATGAAGATGCATCAGGAAAGTTCCATTCCCAAGGGGAAATCTGTATTTACTAGTTATAAGAGACAGATCTCCCACGTACAGGGTCTCCCTATAGGCCCTTGGAGCAGTCCAAGGAAGATGCAAAGGAGGGGAGTGCCACAAATTTGCCCTCAGTCCAGTATTAATTTATTAGTTTTGATAAGCAGTAATAGAGTATTGTACGATAATAGCCTTCGATTAATGCAGGACATTTGGAGTTTAAGTGTTACCCTTTATTGGCTACTTTGAGTTAAAGATTAATGGTTTCAGGATAACTCGGACCCCTTCTTTGGGTAATCTTGAAAGCTTGCATCTTTCACCATCTCCTGCCCTGCCTTTAATAATAATATGGACTAGCAGGAGCATCATTATGCTGTGTGGATGCCATATGACGTCCTCCCGCTCATCTGCACCCCAGGGGTCGCACAGCGGTGCGATCTGTGACCCGCTGCATCCACCGGGCCAGCCCTGGTACCACATGTCTGTTGTACACAATTACTTTCATTCATAGTCATTTAATGTGTACTATTTAGATCTCTGTGATTGGTCACAGTGATGACATGGTACAGGACCAATCACAGTGAACCTGTACCATGTGATAGCTGTGGCCACTAAAAGTTATCCCAATGGCATATGAATGGATGTCATTCATAAAAATGATTGCCTATACAGTGATTACCACTGTAATAAGCAATTATAGTGTGACACTATTGCTCTGGTCACAGTATGTAAACATTTTTACATAGTATCACCAGTCAGTGTCCCTGATCACCATGACACCAGTCGTATGGTGATGCTGTACTGCACGGGTGACAGTATGTAAAAAAAAAATTATGAAAAACAACACAAATTTTATTTAATGTCTCCATTTTCCAAAAAATTGTGACAAAATATTATAACTTTAAAAAACTCACTATGCCTCCTACTAAATACCCTGGGATGTCTGCTTTTCAAAAAGGGGTGATTTAGTAGGTATTTGTACTGTCCTGGCATTTTAGGGCCTCAAGAATTGAGAGCGGCCATCAGTACATCAGGGCTGATACATTTTCAAATATACAGTATATACTATAGATTGTAGACTCTATGGGCCAGATCCACACAGGTATTGCCGCAATCGTTAGAGTGAGTGCAATAATTCTAGCAAAAGACCTCTTCCGTAACTCTAACCTGGTAACCGTTGAATTTTTTTAAAGCGATACCTATGGAGACTTTTAGGTACCGTAATTTGTTGCCAGTTGACAAGTATGCACAATTTCAAACCATAACATGTTGGGTATATATTTACTCAGCTTAACATCATCTTTCACATTATACAAAATAATTGGGTTAACGTTACTGTTTTGTTAGTTTTTTTTTCAAAAAGTGTATTTTTTCCACCAAAAGTTTTTGAAAGACCACTATGCAAATACCGTGTGACATAAAAAATTAGCAATGATCACCATTTTATTCTCTAGGGTCTCTTCTAAAAAAAACATATATATAATGTTTGGGGGCTGTAAGTAAAAAAATATGGATTTTAACTTGTAAGCAACAAATGTCAGAAATAGGCTTAGGCATGAAAGGGTTAAATTGTGTTTGTGTGGACCAAAACACATTTAACCACGTGATTTTCTGAAGATTTACCCCCCTTCATGACCGGTCCTTTTTTTTGCGATACGGCACTGCGTTACTTTAACTGACAATTGCGCGGTCATGCAACGCTTTACCCAAATAAAATGTATGTCCTTTTTTTCCCACAAATAGAGCTTTCTTTTGGCAGTATTTGATCACCTCTGTGTTTTTTATTTTCTGCGCTATAAACAAAAAAAGATCAACAATTTTGAAAACAATATATATATATATTTCTACTTTTTGCTATAAAACCTATCCAATAAATAAGAAAAAAATCTAATTTCATCATCGATTTAGGCCAAAATTAATTTTTGGTAAAAAATTCTAAAAAGCGTATTATCATTGGTTTGTGCAAAAGCTATAGCTTCTACAAAATATGGGATATTTTTATTTAGTTTTATTTATATATATATATATATATATATATATATATATATATATATATATATATATAATATATATATATATATATATATATATATATATATATGTGTGTGTGTATATATATATATATGTATATATATGTATATATATATATATATACTAGTAATGGCGGAGATCAGTGACTGTCAGATCAGTGGGACTCCCATATTGCGAAGGGAGAAGCTGCCGCTCCAGGTGAGTGCACTATGCAATCAGTGTCCTCTCAGAGACCGTGGGTGCCGGCAATGCACGAAGAAAAACTCGAAAAAGAAAATATGGACGGCCGCACACCAAAAAAACTTTAAAAGGTAGCCTTTAATGGTAAAAAAGGAAAAAAGCACTACAAAGCACAGCAAGCAGTGGGGTGTATAGCGTACGCGTTTCACACTGGGGTTCAGTGCTTAGTTTAAGGCCGTCCATATTTTCTTTTTCGAGTTTTACTCCCAATTGCAGAGGACATTCTGACACTTTTTGGAGACCAGTGACACTAATACAGTGATCAGTGCTAAAAAATATGTACTGCACTATACTATACTGGCTGAAAAGGGGTTAAACATCAGGGGTGATCAAAGGGTTAACTGTGTGCCTAGCCAGTGTTTTAGTGTACAGTTAGAGATGATTTTATTAGGGGAGAAGATGAAATTTAAATCCTGTTTTGCAGGGACTCAAATTCAATCCCTTCCCTCCTGTCAGATCGGCGATGTTTACATAGCCAGATCGCAGTTCTGTGTATTTTCCCCATGATCAGCGGGCGCCTACGGACATCGAGCCGTCGGCCGTTGGTGGCGTGCATCCTACCCAGGAGTGTCGGATCACTTATATATACGTGATCAGGCACACAGGTACCGCCCTCCAGCAATAAAACTGCTACAGGGCAGGCGGGAAGTGGTTAGGTATATTTTTGTGAAAAAATTTGCATTTGATAAACAGCTGTGCAAATATCGTGTGACATAAAAAATTTCAACAGCCACCATTTTGTTCTCCAGGGCCTCTTCTTTCAGAAAATATATATTGTCGCATGAACTTCAGTTTCCTATTAGAAATGTCGAATTTATACCATATAGTAAATTGTTGGATAATGAAAGTAAATAGAAAAGAAGTATACTATTTCTGTGAAGGCGTGGGAACGATGACATACTTACAGTAGTTATGATTGCTGCCTACGATAGTTTTTTTTCACATCGTATAATTTTATTTTCATTGTATATTTACTGGTAGGATGAAGCAGTTGCGCTCATTTTGCTGTGTGTCCATAGTTAACATAAGGCCCTGGATTCATGGCTTATTTAGCATACCCATAGCACAGAGGAGTCGGCCTGGAGATGATGACAGGCAAAGAATGATGTTATATATAGTGTGTGAGGAGTTTCCTTACGGTTCACTGGCTCTCAGCTGATCCAGAGGGAAGAGAATATTAAACACTGCAAAGTACTGCTTACTAGAGCTATATAAACACAGGCCGCCGCAGTTTACATAGCTGTCAAGAAGACTTCAGACTGATGCTGAATACTTACAGAGGCCCATGTAATTCAGACACTGACCACAAGATACTCGATACATCCATGTTTAAAGGCACATTTCATTTCACAAGTTTGCTTAATTCACTTCCTTTGATCCACATATACCTGTTATACCGTATATAATTCCATGAAGCCATTTTGTTTGCGGGGAAAATATTTCAGAGAATTCCGTTTCGTTAGTTCTTTCTGTCCTGGTACAATACATATTTTAAAGGATAGTGGAAAGATAATGGACCGGATTCACAAAGCACTTGCGCCGACGTATCTCGAGATACGCCGCGTAAGTGCAAATATGCGCCGTCGTATCTGTGCGCCGTGCCCACAGACTGAGATACGCCTAAAAATAGGCTTCATCCGACTGACATAACTTGCCTACGCCGGCGTATCGTGGGCACATATTTACGCTGGACGCATCTGGCGCTCCCATTGATTTCCTATTCAAATATGGAAATGAGGGAGTTATGTCGATTCACGAACGTACTTGCGCCTGGCGCATAATATACGCGGTTTGCGTAAGTCGTACGTCCGGCGTAAAGTTATTCCCCATATATGAGGCGCAACCCATGCAAAGGTATGGACCAGGGAACACAAGCCGTTGCATCTTTTGTCGTTTACGTTGTACGTGAATATGACACGTCGTAGGCAGTGATCAGGCGTATCTTAGGGAGTAGTTCTGACGTGATTCTGATCATGCGCACTGGATGCGTCCATGGGACGGCGCATGCGCCGTTCGTTATTCGTAGCTTTATGGCGCTCGGCCCATCATTTGCATGGGGTCACGCCTCATTTGCATGGCTTACGCCCACTTCCACTTACGACGACTTACGCCTAAGAAACACAGCGCAGATTTGGTGGCAAGTGCTTTGTGAATTCAGTGCTTGCCTCTCTGCGCTGCGTCGGCGTAGCGTAAAGAAGATACGCTACGGCGGCATAAATATAAAAAATAAATCACCTTTTTTTTCTGCATTTTTTTATTTATAAAATGTTTCAGTACATAATGAAGTAGAAAGCACAAAAAGGAGAGAAAGAGCATAGTGGACATAAGCTATAAGGTTACATGTCAAACAATTCACATGTCCAAAAAAGGAGGCATTAGTACAAGATAAAACATATAGGTAGATTCAGGTACGAAGGTGTAAAGTTACGGCGGCGTAGCTTAGCCTGTTTAGGCTACGCCGCCGTAAATTAGCTAGGCTAGTAATGATTCTCAATATACTTGCCTGCTAATCTACGGCGGCGTAGCCTAAAGCGGGCGGGCGCAAGGGCGCCGAATTCAAATGACTTGGAGGGGGGCTTGTTTCATGGTAATGAGGCTTGACCTCACGTTTTTGACGTTTTTTTTCACTGCGCATGCGCCGGGCGACTACATTTCCCAGTGTGCATTGTGGTTACGTACGCCGCACGGGCCTATTGATTTCGACGTGGACGTAAACGACGTAAATCCCGATTCGCGGACGACTTACGCAAACGACGTTAAAAATTCGAACCTCGCGGCGGGAACGGCGGCCATACTTTAACATTGTTATTCCACCTAATAGGTGGAATAACTTTAGGCCTCCTAAGGCCTTACGGAAACGGCGTAAATCGACTGCCGCGGCCGGGCGTACGTTCGTGAATCGGCTTAAAAACTCATTTACATATTCTACGCCGGCCGCAATGGAAGCGCCACCTATCGGCCATCCAAAATATTGCAACCTAAGATTGCTTGCGCCGTCCTATCTTACATATGTTTAAGCGTATCTCTGTTTGAGCATACGCTTAAACATAGGTCGGCGTAGATTCTGAGTTAGGTCGACTTATCTACTGATAAGTCGGCCTAACTCTACCTGAATCTACCTAATAGTTCTTATAAAAGGAAAAAGTACACTTGAAGTATACAATCCAAGAAGAGAGAGAAATGCAATAAAATAGATAAATTACACACAAAATGGTATAGTACACAATTGTTCCTCTGCAACAGGGCTGGACTGGGCCAAAAATTCGGCCCTGGACTTCATCCAGACTGGCCCACCTTGACATGTCTCTCCCATGGCGGCCAACCAAGCCCCCTCTCCCCCTTCACTAGCCATTCTGCTTTATTAGAGTAGAACTAGTACTCTTATAGGCAGTACCAGTGGGGAAGCTAGACATTATTTCACCCGGGGCAAGGAATCGGTTCGGTGCCCCCCTTATGGAACAAGATTAGGCAGAAGTGTGAAACTCCCAGGCCATAGCTGTTGAGTCAGCTGTCTGTCCCCTCCCCCCCATGTTCCTCTGTCCCCCCCCCCCGCTCTTCTGGTCTTCCCCCTGCTTCTCTGTTCCCCCCCAGGTGAGCGCTGCAGGGAGGGAGGGGAGGTGAGCGCTGCGAGAAGGGAGAGACAGGAGCGGAGGGGGGGCGGGCCGCTGTCACTGAAGCCGGCCCACTGAGCCATCGGCCCACCGGGAAACTCCCTGTAGTCCCAATGGCCAGTCCATCCCTGCTCTGCAACGTAAGAAACAAGAATAAATAGTTCCTGGAATTATAAGTGTCATGTTCCAGTTCCTTTATGTATATGGTAGAATTATTCTGTACAATATGCAAGAAAGGAGATATAGATCCATCAAATATGGAACCATGTATGGGAAGACCAGCCTGCCAGAATTTTACATGTGATTATCACTACTGGCTAGTATAGCCCCTAACAATCACTGTCTTCTCCCGCCGGGGATGGCTCCCCCTCGCCACCAGGAGAATATAATGGCTTGGGAGAAGGATTTCCTTCAGCTGTATAAGCAATGTCTCTTCTGCAATAAAACATGCCTACCTGCCTGCTCACTGCAATCCCAGGACTGTAAACTGGGCTTGTGCAGCTCAACTTACAGTGGTCAAGCCGATCCTGTGTGCTGGTATGACTAACTCTTGCACATGCTCAATGGTGATGTCATCTCACGCCGGCCAATAAATACGGCCAAAGCCCAAAACACAGAAAAATATGCCGCTGCTGATAAGGGGGCGTTGGTGAGTATCCCCCCCTTTAGTTCTGCTTTAACAAACATAGAATTGTGTAAAATTGAGCCCAATACATCACAATCCTTATGTAACAAAATATTTTACATAAGGGGCCCCCAGAGACCTAATGGTGACCTCCAGAGTTAGGGAGAGCTGACATCCTTCCTTTTAAAGTGGATTACCAGGCATGGTGGGTGTAATGCAATATGAAATGATGGGCGCCAGTAACTTTTTGAATGCAAACAAGAGATTTAGGCCCCTTTCACACTGGGCCGCTCCATGTAAGCGTTAACGTGCCACTAGTTTTAGCTGTGCTTTAATGTCATTTTAACGGCGCTATTCTGCCGCTAGCGGGGAGAATTTAACCCCTGCTAGCGGCCGAATACAGGGTTAAAAGCGCCGCTGCCAAATCGCTTTACAGGCACTTCGGTAGTACTGCTCCCCCACCGCCCAGAAGATTCTGCTTGCATGACTTTTTCTAATGTCCTGCAAGCACACCACGCCAGTGCTTTTTTTAGCCCAAAAGCGCCTAAAATACGCCACAGTGTGAAAGGGGTTTAATTTTCTCTTAACAAGAACTGTGGGAGAGCGGGTTAGGGCCAAGACACCCTTGGGTAGATGCAATGTTAATTGGAAGACTCCGAAACTCTGTAGGAAGACAGCTATACAGGGAAAGGCCTCCAGCCGGATGCCACGTCTGTATAGGAAGGGCCGCTGTCTCCTATGGCACTGAACTTGTTAGAGTCACTAAAGGTAATAGTACATAACTCTTGGTAACTCTGAACAGTCCGTTTCTTATCTGACAGTATCCCACTGTAGGTCTTAAATCATTGAGCTCCCAGGCTCTCACTAGACTTCCAGATCCCAGTCATCACTGGATTTCCTGAGCTCTTCAACAGCTATCCAGCTGTATACTCCTCAAGCGTTACCCCCGCTAACCTACTGGGTCCCTGGCTTGGCACTCCTCTGAACCTTTCCCACTTCTTCACCGACCCCAGCTTGTGAGAAGACTGCTCTGGTACTTGCTCAAGCTTACTCACTGTAGTCTCCGGTAATAAGGTGGATGGTCCCTTAGTGACGACTGCATCCCCTTTACCTCCAACCATAACTGGTTCCCCATTTGGCTGAACCTTCACATCTCGGTTGGACTCCAATCCTGCAGTCCCAACGCTACGGTGCTTCTCCTGCTCCTGGATAGGCCTCAGGCAGCCTAGCAGCCAGGTGTCCCTAGGATAGGCCTCAGGCCCAGGGTGATATAACACACGTCCACGTAGACAGCCGTCCAGGTGGCACAGAACCCCGATAACCTGACTCCACCCAAATAAATAGGCTCTCCCAGCAGGCCAAGGGACTAAAGAAACCCCTGCCTATTGGTTGAGACACACCATCCATTCATAATCTGTCCTTGCTTTGCCCTTGTCACGAGCCACAATGCCACCTAGTGACAGAAGGGAAAAGTGCAGAAATTCCAGAATTAGGGGGAAGCCAGTGGATCTCCTAACAATTAGCCAGGGCAATTACTACCTGGCAAACTAAACTTGTTAGCAACCCTGCCTAAACACCAGGGTGCTACATCTAATGAAGAATAAAATTAGCATATCCATATCAAGAAACACCAGGTAAAGGAGAGGTTCAGTAGGTGTTAGCACCTGTCAGAATCTTACAGCAACCTCAGAAGGTACAGGTAAGTTGCCAAATTACTAAAACCACCAGGTAACAGGGTCAGAGTGAAGGGAATGTATATGGAAACTTTACAGATGTTACCCTGTTCCTGTACCTGGTATATCATGGCTATGTAACTACTTATCTGGGGACAAGCTGCAGTACTCTTCCTGTTGTTTATCCAATTTGACCATTTGGGGCTGATCACATATTCTTTTTATATGTATATTTAAGGGTTGAGTATTCTCCCCTAGCAGCTCCCCCTCCCTTTTCCTGCCTTTAATTTTTAATTATAATGTATGTATTTTTTTTTGTTGATACATTGAAAGTCCCTTAATCTTCTTTTTCATGTATTGCTTATAGTTGGGATTCTGGAACCTATATATACATTGATTGTACAACCTTAGGTCCATATACACCTGTAACGTAATGGCCCGTGATACCCAGAGACTGTTGAAGGATGCGGGGTACTCCTGTGCCAGCTTCACTAATGACTCTTGGGTCTAGGGTCATCCTATGTCCAATAGGGGCATAGGATGACTGAGAAATGATATCTTGAACTACATGAGATGGGACAGTAATGATAATTCATAATGTATTGCAGGATATCTTGAAATATTACAGGTACAGTAGTTTCTGAACACAACAGGTCAATAGGTCTCCTTCAATGTGGAACATAGACTGTTGAGGTGCTAATTAAGTCTGGCTTCTGAAGGACCTCTCATTGTGTGATGCTAATGACACTGTATTGTGTGAAAGTTCTATTGATGGTCATGTTTTCAGGATTTCCCTCAACTGAAACGACTGTGGTAATTACTAAGGCAAGGAAACTTATCAAATCACCTGTAAAAAATAATGGAAAGCCTGAAAACATGACCTGTTGGGGCGCCTTGAAGAATGGAGTTAAACACTGGTCTATCACAAAAAAAAAAAACAATAACCAACAAAAACAATAATATGTTTTTGTTTGTTACATGAAAAAATATAGAAAAATTTCAAGGGGTATGAATACTTTTTCAAGGCACTGTATCACCATTTTTGCCACCCCAACATTATCAATTTAAATATTATTTGAGACCAGGCAGTAAATCTAAATTTATGTGCAGCAGGTTAGCTGTAAAAACACGCTCAAAATTTCCGACAACAAATGTTCGATGGGAGCTTTTGGTCAGAAATTCCAACCGTGTGTAGGCCCCATCAGACATTTTCTGTTGGAATTTCCGACAACAAAAATTTGAGAGCTGGTTCTCAAATTTTCCGACAACAAATTCCGATCGTGTGTAGACAATTTTGACGCACAAAATTCCATGCATGCTCTGAATCAAGTACGTGACGGAAGCGATCGGTCTGGTAAAACTAGCGTTCGTAATGGAGATAGCACATTCGCCACGCTGTAACGGACTGAAAAGCACAAGGCTAAATAGCGCGAATCGTCTCTCACCAAACTTCTACTAACACAACTGATATTGAACTTCCCTTTAATAGTGCCGTTGTACGTGACTGCGTTCTTGGCGATCGGAATTTTCGACAACATTTTTGCGACCATGGTTTTGTTGTCGGAATGTCCGCGGCATAACTCTTTGCAACTTAACTGATATAACAATGCATAGCACAGATGGTGATAGTCCCATTACGTCCACTGCTCATTAGGTTGCAATAGATTTTTCTATTATTTTTCTTTAGAGACATGTTTGTATTAATTTCTGTCTATGTACTGGTGCCTGGAAGTTGGAACATCAAAGGTAGGGCATAAATGGTTGCAACAGCCACTATTAATACCTTCCTCCACTTTAGTTTTGTATATGATGTCCAGTATGGCAGAGGAATTGGGGTCAGCAAATGGCCTTAGTTGACCAGTCCGTGTAATGTAGCTGGCCCTCTGAGAGGCTCTTTAACAAGCCCTTTAGGCTCACTTCTCCATCTGGCCAACAGAGCACACAGGTCATGTGAAGAGACATCTGCTGTCCAGATGTGGGGCAAGATACTAGCATTTATCCAGCTGCTCCGAAATGTTCAGCCCATGGCTAATCCTATTTCTCCATCCTCGGAGCCTAGTAAATTGTTGGAGATCCGTAGCTCAAATTCCTCCAGCTTGGCCAGTATTACATACTAATATTAAGGATAATTCATCTTGACTCCCATAATTTAGTGGCATTTTCGGAAGGTTTTGCATGGTCTTGACCATCTAGATGGTGCTGTTGACGATTGCGGCTTTTTTGTTTGTTCTTTAAAAAGAAATATCATGTAAAATCAGATTTTCTTCTGCCTTAAATCTGATATAAAAGATGATCATTTAATCCAGTTATGTAATCAATAAATGTAAAATGTGTGTATAGTCAAAAAAATATTTTTTTTGGATAGAATAGGGAAGGGTTAAAAACCAGTCAGATTATTTTTTTGCTGATGTTGTACCATTGGGGTATTTTCCCTTTACTTCTTGTACCAAAGGCTCAACATGAATTTAGAAGAAATCTACCAAAGTGAGGGAACCTCTCCTCTTTAGACAATTTACACCAACCTTTCATTCTTTCAACCTTAAAATTTTGGATTTCCAATTCCTGATTTTATTAACAATTGTGACCATTAAAAATAGAGGGATGAATCTCCCCTACAGGGACACATATTGCAGTAAAAACTTAACAGATGGTCTAACCTTATCCCCCTTATTAAAAAAAAACAGGCTATACATACAATGTACTTTAAATACAGCAAGTGTGAAAGCTCATCTTTATTTTTCTTTTATTAAAAATAGGCGAAGGGTGGACATGACTGGGTGAACAAGAGAGGCAAGGAGATATGGGGTTAACATCTGGGACGTCAAGAGTCAGGAGATATGAGGTTACTCACCAGCCATCGTGATTTGTGGGATTGAATTTTGGAAGGGGCTCCAAAGGGGATCTAGGCAGGTAGAAGAAAAGTTCAAGCAGTTGGAAGACAACAGACGAAAAATAAACTTTCCTCCCTCCCACCCATCATTTTTTTGGGATTGATGCTCCTCAGAGGTTCTAGTGGCCAGGCGGTTGGGATCCTTGGAGGCAGTCTAAATTATCAGTGATATCACATACTAGGGACATATCTAAGGTATGGCATCCTCTGGAGATGTTACAGTTAACGGTTGGTTAACTTGGAAATTGGGTCGTGAAGGTATCTGCGAAAAGGGTTTGGATTGTCCCCAAGCCAATTTCTTGTGGCTGGGGACCTTTAGTTGGTTCCGCAGACATAAACCGAAGATTAGCCTTTTCTTCAAAGATCTGCAACCGTGATTATTATCGTCATTGTCAGTATGTTTCTTTTGAAAGGAATATTACATTGTTTTTTTGTTAATAAATGCCCGCTCTGGCTAATTTTTCATCACAATCTGGTTTAATTTATTTTAGGTATATTAGATAGTAAGGGCATTTAAGTGGTATTGAGGGGGAGTTATTGGTGACATCTGTTTTACCCTAGTCATGTAGATTTCTGTGGAGCAGGACTGGAAAATGGAGGACTACAAGTCTGAGGAAGGCAGGTTTTGATAGTATGCACTTTGCCATCATTCTAATACTGAAAGTTTGGTAAGAGGAGGAGTTTACTAACCTGATGCTCCTTCATTGTCCAATTAGCAAGCCTTGGGCAAGTTGGTGATCAACCATATGTGCAATGGAGAAAAATAAGGGTCACAGACTTGGCTAGGATGTCCTACAGGGATGAATCAGTTTCCAAGGTTTTAAAACCTTCAGTGAGGCTGTATTCATATCTGAGCAGAGTGACTTTCAGGCATTTTTATTTGGGAGTCTTTGAGCATTTTTAGAAGTGTATTTTAAGTGTTTTAGACACATATTACAAGCGTTTTACAGCTTCAGGCATTTTTGTTTAGCCAATAGAAAGCACTAGCTGAGGTGGAGGAGATTAGGGGCGGGGAGCAAAAAAACAATTGACCAAACACTCGTAAAACGCTCATGTTGCACATTTTCTGGTGTTCCCATTGAAGCTATGGGGCCCAATCTGCCTCCAATTTGCCAAAAAGAAGCTCAGTGGCAAGCATTTTGCTTCAGACGACAGAACGCTCAGATGTGAACAGGGGCCATGGGATTCGACTTTTTTGTTTGTTTTGGAGCTACAAATTTCAAGCAGAAAAATCACTCAGGTGTGAACAGGGCCTAAGGAGCTGTCTGCATTGCTTATCTCACAGCTTTATAAAGTGACCTACTGAAAGCTGAGCTTGGATTCCAAATTCAGAGTTACCTCAGGATCTTGATACGCTAATGATGTGGATTTCATCCAAACATTTCAAATTGCAGTGTTTAACGGTGTAGGCAACAATGAATGTATTTACTACCCTCATTCCATTTTTTTGACAGAGTGGGCTTTATAATACTGCAAAATCATAATAAAATATATATAATATTCAGATTACTGCATAAGCTCATGACTTCCACCATCAGATTGGAGAAAGAAAGCTTGAAGCTGAATGATGGCAGCGGAGCAGTGAATGGTACAATTATATAATGTGTGTGTGTATATATATATATATATATATATATATATATATATATACTATATACAGTGCTCAACATAAACAAGTACACTGTACACCCCAACAGAAAACCTTTACTTTCCTTTCAGAATCAACATTTTCTATGGGACACTATATTACAAAATTCTCCCACAAATGTGGGCCATTGATTTGTTAATTTGCACACACAAAAACTTGTTTTTCCTATCATTTAAGACCATGTTGCAAAAATGAATGCACCACAATGAAAGTCTTAAGGCCATACACACGACAAGTAAATCAAACGAATGATAGGCCGATTATCTGATTATTAGTATAGTGTTTTTGACAGCCGATTCCAACTTTTCGGATGACAAAACCCGAAGGTGCATGCTATAAAATGTTTATCGTACGTGAACACAACATCCAATTTTCATTTAATTAGTACAGTTTTCGTCAAAAAAAAAATCGTAAGAGCAGGACTCTTCATGCTCGGAAACAAAAGAATACATTAAAAAACAATTCAACACTTTGCATAACTTCCAAAGTTGTATTCTGTCGTACGAGAGTTTTTATATGTGACTAACATACAACAAAAAACGGATGATTATTTGTCCGATGATCTGATCGTATGTACCAGGCTATGGGAGCAAAATCCTAATTAACAAGAATTCAACTACAGGTGAGTCTAATTATTCATTAAACAGGTGTCCAGCAGACAGTTTATTATAAAAGTACGTACATATTTGCCAGCACACCATGGATCGTAGAGAACGTCCAAAAATGTAATGCAGTGTAATGTAAATGTAAATGTAATGTAATGTAAAACTGTAATGCAAGAGGTATCACTTGCCTGACGAAGAGCTCCTGCGCGACTTCGAAACGTTGCAATTCTTGTGATGTTTTCACTGCATTAAATTTTTGGACGTTCTCTACGATCCATGGTGTGCTGGCAAATATGTACGTATGATTGTTGTTCCAGTTCCCAGCTGGAGATCGCTTCAGCACCCATTTTTGTACACATTGGCCGTTTCTCCAGGAAGGTGTGCGATTGGAATATTGACTAAGACAGTTTATTATAAAAGGGCGTTACTTAACAAAGAAAACCCCTTTCCATGTCATGCTGTCAGCAACGGTACCACATGGAAGAGAAATGTCAAAAGGAAAGAAAATGATTTCTTTACACAAAAAAGGTTGAGGGCTACAAAAAGATCATCACAACGCTTTACCTATCAGTCAGAATACTGTAGCATAAGTGATACAAAAATGTAACAAAGATGGAACTGCAACCATCTACACAGAGACATCCAAGCCGTCCATGGAAAGTTAACACCTGAAGAGCGTTTTCTGATGAGAAGGGTTAAAGAAAATCAACATGCAAGTTCACTGCAGTTAGCTAAAGAAGTAGAAAGCCAAACTGGGGTGATTGTTTCACGTGACACAATATGGCATACACTGCAGAGGAAGGGAATGCATCGGTGTCATCCACGTAGGAAACCTCTTCTAAAGCCCATGCACAATAAAAACTGCCTAGAATTTGCCAGAGCCCATGCTGAAAAAAGAAGAAGACTACTGGGACTCTATACTCTGGAGTGTGTAGTGAAGTCATATAATATTACAACAGAGTGCTGAGACCAAGATAAATGTTTTTGGAAATGATGGCTTCAAAACTGTATACCATTGCAAAGGCGAGGAGTACTAAGAAAAATGCATGGTGCCAACAGTGAAACATGGTGGCGGCAGTGTCCTTTTGTGGGGCTGCATGAGTGCTGCTGGTTCCGGGGAGCTAAATCTCATTGATTGTATCATGAATTCACAGATTTACTGCTCTATATTGAATGAGAAGATAGTACCATCAGTCCGTGCCATTCGTCGTTGTGCACTTTTCCAACATGACAATGATCCAAAACACACATCTAAGGCCACTGTTACATTTCTGAAGAACAGAATGAAAGTGATTCAGTGCCCAAGTAAGTCTCCTGATCTGAACCCAATCGAACACCTATGGGGAATTCTGGAGAGACAAGTTGAACATCATTCTCCATCCAGCATCCAGGCTCTTAAAGAGAATGGAAAAAGATAGATGTAATATTTCGCCAACTTCATTCATTGCATTCCTAGAAGACTTGGTGCTGTCTTTACAAATCATGGAGGTCATACAAAATACTAGATGTAGTCGATTTTGTTGTGGGATGTATTCATTTTTGCATCAACTAATTTGAGTTAAACTGAAGATTTTATAATCTAAGTTATAATATTAACCTTACTTTCATTTAATGAGCTAAACAAAATGTCAACATTTTGGAAAATGTTCCTGTGTTCATTGAGATATTGATTAAAATCTTACTTTTCAATAGGGGTGTACTCATTTTTGCTGAGCACTGAATATATTTTTACTTTTTTTGTTAACTGTTTTCTTAAACTCAAACATTTCTACATAAGTATAAAAGTACATACTGTATGTGTTCACAATTACAGTAATCATATGAAACACCTAAATATGTTCCCTAATATAAAGAACTGAGACAGCCCCTCATGTTCTTCTTTTACATACTGTACATACACTTTATAAAAACATTGCCAAGAAGTTCACATGTACTAGAGCTACAGTGAGGGTAGAAAGTAATTGATCCCCTGCTGGTTTTGTAAGTTTGCCCACTGACAAAGATATTATCAGTTTATATTTTAATGGTCGGTTTATTATAACAGTGAGAGATAGAATAACAACAAAAAAATCCAGAAAAACGTATTTAAAAAAAGTTATAAATTGATTTGCATTTTAATGAGGGAGATGAGTATTTGACCCTTCGCAAATCATGACTTAGTACTTGGTGGCAAAACCCATGTTGACAATCAGAGGTCAGATGTTTCTTGCAGTTGGCCAACAGGTTTGCACACATCTCAGGAGGGATTTTGTCTCACTCCTCTTTGCAGATCCTCGCCAAGTCATTAAAGTTTTGAGGCTGATGTTTGAAAACTCGAACCTTCAGCTGCCTCCACATATTTTCTATGGGATTAAGGTCTGTAACTGTAGGACATTAATGTGCTTCTTCTTCAGCCACTCCTATGTTGCCTTGGCCATGTGTTTTGGTTCATTGTCATGCTGGAATACCCATCCACGACCCATTTTCAATGCTCTGGATGAGGGGAGGAGGTTCTCATCCAGAGATTTTAAAATGGGTCGTGGATGGGTATTCCATCATGACAATGAACCAAAACACATGGCCACACGGATTTGACAGTACATGGCCCCATCCATCGTCCCTTTGATAGGGTGATGTTGCCCTGTCCCCTTAGCAGAAAAACACCTCTAAAGCTTAATGTTTCCACCTCCATATTTGATGGGGGGGATGGTGTTGTTGGGGGTCATATGCAACATTCCTTCTCCCCCAAACATGGCGAGTTGAGTTGATGCCAAAGAGCCTGATTTTGGTCTCTTTCGATCACAACACTTTCACTTAGTTTGCCTCTGAATCATTCAGATGTTCATTAGCGAACTTCAGACAGGCCTGTACATGTGCTTTCTTGAGCAGGGGGAGCTTGCAGACCCTGCAGGATTTCAGTCCTTCCCTGCTTAGTGTGTTACCAATTGATTCCTTTGTGACTGTGGTCCCAGCTGCTTTGAAATCGTAGATAAGATTCTCCTGTTTAGTTCTGGGCTGATTCCTCACCAATCTCATGATCGTTAAAACTCCATGAGGTGAGATCTTGCATGGAGCCCCAGACCGAGGGAAATTGACAGTTATTTTGTATTTCTTCCATTTGCAAATAATTGCACCAACTGTTGTCATCGTCTCACCAAGCTGCTTGGCAATGGTCTTGTAGCCCATTCCAGCCTTGTATGGCTTTACTTTCTTGTACCTGACATCCTTGGACAGCTCTTTGGTCTTGGCCATGGTGGAGAGATTGGAATCTGACTGATTGCTTCTGTGGACAGATGTCTTTTATACAGGTAAGACTAATCTCAGCTTGTTACCTGTATAGAAGACACCTGGGAGACCGAAATCTTTATGATTGATAGGATATCAAATTCTTATTTTCACTCATCAAAATGCAAATCAATGTATAACTTTTTTGAAATGCGTTTTTTTGGATATTTTTGTTGTTGTTCTGTCTCACCCCAAACTTATTTGAGGAGTAGAATTACACCACAGGTCCCAGATTTTGTTGGATTGTATCGGGCAGTTCCTATTCCCATTCATAACTTTTCCATAAGGGATAATCTGGTTAACCAATGGAGGAGGATGGTTTCATCCATTTAAAACTATGCCACTGTGAGCCGTAAATGTTTCTTGCAAGAATATTCTAGTATAACATGGCCAATACTCCTTGTCTAGTACAGGGGTCTCCAGGCTTTCTAAATAAACGGTCGATTGTGGGGGGTGGGAGTGAAAAATATCCAGAATTCAGTGGGAGTAAACAATACCTGAAGCTTGGAGATTAGCGAGAGTAAAATAATTACATAGCCAGTCAATAGGAGGAGAAATAGCACCCCATCATTGGTATAAGTTGGAGAAATAGTTCCCCAATATTGGTATCAATGAATGGGATAATGCCCCATCATTGGTGTTAGTTTGAGGAATAGTGAGCCGTGCTTGGGTGCCTCCAAAGCAAGCTGCTTGCTGTGGGGTCACCCGGCAGGAGGAAGGAACCAGAAGTGCTGGTCTGCAGGATCCGGGTTGCTCTGTGCAAAATCACATTAATATTCTTCCCTCTGGTGTGATATAACTACGTCTATTCATCTGAGATGGATGAAGAGGGCAGTTGTGGTGGCCCCAACCCTTATCTTTTGTTTGCTTCCACCCTTGCCCCTCTTCTATCCCCCCCCCACCTCCTTTTTTTTAACCATAGATTGGTGGATATGGATGGAAGGGATAGAAATGACCCGAGATAGCTGCCTACTATTTTCATGTTCTTTATTGCCCGTAGACCAACCTTGCCGTAAATGACCTATATGCTCCTCACGTTCATATGGTGGCCATTAACCAGTTATCTCAGGAAATGCTTTCCTTAGTATGGGTCAATATTAATGGTTGTATAGCTTGTTACATTCTCTTTACAAGGCTTGTACCTGTCACCTACCGCACAGTAGACTCTGTTAATTTGTTGACTTATTTCATGATTTGTCGTCTTCCATTTACATGATGGTGTAATGTATTTGGAGGTGATTTATTGTTTTTCTTCTAAAATGTAATCAAATGTTTTTTTACACAACAAAACAAAAACCGGCTTTAATATCACTTTAAGCTTTTCATGGTTCTGTTGAGGGTATTTTAGTAGACATACTTGTAGTTGACAGCCAGTGTCTTGAGGCTTGAATATCTAGGCTAGGTATCTCAAATCACATGTCATGTCACCAGTCCTGAACCGCTCTGTCTAGTCGCTTGTTGCTTTCACGTCATGTGCCACCCTCTAGGTTCTATTTGGTGTTTATTGGCCATTGACACACTTTTTGAACAGGAAATTAACACATGCGACTTAAGACAGTGGCTTTTTTTTCTGGACCTGAGTAGGAAAACAAGCTAACGCTAACAAGCTTTTTTTTTAATATTTACTGCACCACTTTATTTTCCTTACACAATGAAGTGTTTTCCAGGAGTTATGCCACGTACACACGGTTGGAATTTCTGACAACAAATGTTCGATGTGAACTTGTTTTCGGAAAATCCGGCCGTGCGTATGCTCCATCGGACATTTGCTGTCGGAATTTCCGTCAACAAATGTTTGAGAGCTGGTTCTCAAATTTTTTCCAACAACAAAAGTTCTTGTCGTAAATTCCGATCGTGTGTAGCCAATTCCGACACACAAAAATCCACGCATTCTCGGAATCAAGCAGAAGAGCCGCACTGTCTATTGAACTTAATTTTTCTCGGCTCGTCGTAGTGTTGTACGTCACCGCATTCTTGACGTTCGGAATTTCCGACAACATTTGTGTGACCGTGTGTATGCAAGACAAGTTTGAGCCAACATCCTTCGGAAAAAAATACACAGTTTTGTTGTCGCAATGTCCGATCGTGTGTACACGGCATTACAATTTTTTTCTCAACTTTAGGATGACTTACACATTTTGGTTCTTCTACTGTCATGGGAGAACATTGAGGCAACATACAATGTTTTTTTACAGAAATGAACTCGGATGAATACATTTACAGGTGTAACTTCAATAAGGGCATGCGCATCAGGTCCCCAGTGATGCGAAGGCAGCATGTGCACGCTCTCCTCACTGCAGGGAATTCCCAGACGTCATATGACGTCCGCCCGGAGGGACGAAAGGTTCCTGCGGACGTCATATGACTATACACCGTGCAGGAAGAGGTTTAAAGGAGACACCCAAGACAGAATGCCAAGCAGAGTTTTGTATCAGAGGTGTGTACAGGGTATGATATGCTAGCAGTGACACCATGGGAATAGTTGGATATTGGGAGAAAAAGTTCCAAAGTCTTGCATTACAAAAAGAAAAAAGAATCCCCAACCGGTGACTTTAGAGTGTCTCACATTCCGAGGGCAAGTTCATTTGGATGTTGGCTCTATTCCACCTCTCAACCTTCTTAACACACAAGAACCCTTGGAATAACTTACTGGTCTTAGGGAACCCCTGCTAATAATTACTCTATCTACGGGTAATGGTATATTAGCGTGACACCCATTAGGAAGAATTCTCTTTAAATTTGTAGTCAGTCGAAAAAATCCCCTCATTACTGATAGCTAAAAAGATCATTGTGATAGCTTATCTGAGAGGCAGAAATGGATCATTGCTCAAGGAAACCCTAGGAACTTTTGGAGGAACCCTAGAGTTTCATGGAAACCTGGTTGGGAAACATTGAGCTAAAGCAGGCATGTCCAAAGTCTGGCCCATGTTCCAGTTTAGTACGGCCCCCCTGGTGATTTGGATATATATATCTTTTGTGGCCCAGGGCCACAAAAAATATATACCGTATTTATCGGCGCTGCCTCGGAGGGGACAGGGAGGGGGCAGGACGAGCGCCTTCAGATTACATACAGGAGAATCTCCCGTTTACTCAGTGGCATCTGTAATAGGAAGTCCTGTCTCCTGGGCTGCCATTGGATGACTGTTCTGTCTATCATAGGTGGTGGGACTTCGTATTAAAGAGGCTGCCGAGTAAACAGGAGATTCTCCTGTATGCAATCTGTTGGCGCTCATCCTGCCCCCCTCCCTGTCCCCTTCGAGGCAGCAGATGGGCATCGATCAGGCTGCATTCATGGCAACAGTGGGTCTGCATTCATGGCAACAGTGGGTCTGCATTCATGGCAACGGTGGGTCTGCATTCATTGCAATGGTGAGGCTGCAGATGGACACTGGTTAGGCTGCATTGATGGGCACTGACCTCTAATTTGCTTCACAGTTCTTTATTTAAAAAATAATAATTCCTGAAACTTCCATCTTAAAGTGAAGGTGCGTGTTATACGCCAATAAATACGGTATATCCAAATAACGCGCTCGAGATAGTCTCTTCACCACACACAGCCACAAAGGCAAGAGAATTGTAGGGCAGTGTATATTAGTGCTCGGACGAACACACTTAGACCAAATTTTAATGGTTCAAAGAATGTCAGGCAAAATGGTCGGCCCTCACTTCATCAAATCTGGCCCTCTTTGAAAAAAGTTTGGGCTAAAGAGTGTGTTTGTTGGTTCTAGTTCTATCCTCTCTAGTTCTCAGAGAGGGAGGTTGTACAGCATTTCGTGTAATGAGATGTTATAGTCAATCCCAGAAGCTCTGTGAAAACCAGGACAGTACCATTATTAAATTGATGCCTATAGGCACAAAAGGCAAAGGATGGTTTTCCCTGTTCAGTTATTGCCTCCACAAGAGTACAGTAATCTCTTTTAAGTTTATTTACACAATCACAATATTCCAAGCTGGGTAAAGAGCAGTGAAACAAGAAAACATTCTCTGTAAAGAAGGGGATCGTAGCAGAGGGTATTTTCTTCTGGGCGCCAAAGGTTGTGTGCCTACAGGCTCCAGTGACGAAAATCCCGCCCTGGTAAAAACCCTGATGAATTTGGCTGCCAGAAACGACATAATACTCAAAATAAAGAGACATTAAGTGGACTTTCTAGTTTAAACTCAGTTTTAGTGTTTCTTGTATACGGGGCCTAGAATGGCAAGGGCTGGTTTAATGAATAGAAAACAACTTCTCTATATGTTCATAGAAATCTCTGCCCCCACCTCCTTCTCAGAAACCTGGCAACTTTCCCAAAAGAATTGTCGTCACTTTTCCAGTACGTGTTTTCACTTAGGAATACTGTTTAATAGCTCTCCTTATTAAAGTTTCCTCGTGCTATTATTAAAAAGAATTGCACTGGGATTGTTAACTGCGTTTCCACAGCAATTTTCAAAAACTTTGTCTTGAGCAACAACGATTTTGGCTCCGTACTAAAAAAAAAAAAGAGTGCAAATTTTGAAATGTATGTTGTGGTACAATGACATGAATTTGGAACATTTTCATCTGTGTTTTCTTTGCTTGTGCGCATTTTGGCAAATTAACACGTTTAAATCCACATACTTTTTCATTTTTTTATGATGTGCATTTACTGTGCTGTGGTTGAAGGAGAGCTATAGGCAAAGCATTAAATTCAGTGAGAAAAAAAAAAAGCAGTGAGCATAGATATTTCACAGAACTCTGCTAGCAATTTGCAAACTGTGTGATCCACCCAAGATGGGCAATCTGTGTATCATTTAGGACTTGGTATTTACCAAGGTAACAATGGTTCCTATGCATAAACTTCAGTAGATGATGTAGGTTAAATTGACAGTGTTGCCAACCGTCTGTATTTTTACTGGAAGCCAGTAAAAATCTGGAACTTTTCTACTGCCAGTAAATGCCGGTGACAGGAAAAGGTTGTCAGTAAAAGATCCATGGCTGTGATGCTTGGCTCGGAACTGCGCATGCTGGCCGAGACCATCCAAGTGCCTGCTTCAGTGTGTTTGGGAGGTGTCAGTGGGGGACAGGTCTGGCGGAAGTTGTGCCTGAATCTGCTGTGTGATGTCATAGTGAATGCCGGAGTCTCATATGCTGGTCTTTCGAACAGGAGCAAGCTGGGAGCAGGACTGTCAGGGCTGTTTGGACTGGAGTAACTAAAGGGACCACCTGGAGTGGAGAGAGACTGTCACTGTGACTCAGGAGGGGGCGTGTCTTGTTGATGAGGTGTCATCATCATCTGTGCTGCTGCACACTGCTATCAGTGTCACTAGGAAAGTCAATTTCATGTGTGTCAGCCGCCCATTCTAATTTTTTTGCCCTCCTTGAGTCCTGTCCCTGAGCTACTTACTTACTATGTCGAAAATAAAATAAGAAATGTGATTTTAATATTTGAAACCTTTATGCGATATACTGGTTTGTCTACTCGTTCTGATTTTTCATATGAGTTAACCCTCATTTTGTATCTGCATTGCTTGTATGGATTTGTACCACCATCTATTTCTTTAATAAAAGTTTGTAAACAAAAAAAGAAATACGATTTTTGCCCTAATATCTACCTTAATCACATTGCTAATTGCATATTGTACTTGTTTGTAGTCTAAAAACTGAAAATTGCACTTAAAACTGTAATTTTGTAACTTTTGGAAATACCAGTAAAAACTTGGCTGTGCCAGTAAATTTGGGGTATTGTGTCAGTTAATTTTAATCCGGTAGGTTGGCAATCCTGTATATGGAATGCTATTACAATTTTTTTTAATCAGAATTTGAAGGATACAATGTTTTTTCTCCTGATATATGTACTCTGCGTATGCTGATTGGTACTCTGCCTATGCTGATTGTTCCTCATCACATACATTTCTGAGTTTATACTTCAAAAGAATTTGGCATCCGAAATTTTCATGCATGTCTAAATGATTTTTCAGATGATTTTTTCAAGCCTAGGTCAGCTGTTATGGTCATTCATACAAAAGCTACTTTAAGGCCTTGTACACACGAGGGGATATCCGATGTAAACGGTCCGCCGGACCGTTTCCATCGGATATGTCCGCTGGCGGATTTTGATCTGATGGCTGTACACACCATCAGATCAAAATCCCAGCGGAAAACATCCGCGGTGACGTGCGCGACCCTGGAAGGTAAATACTTCCACGCATGCGTCGAATCATTTCGACGCATGCGAGGGATGGGGATCGGACAGACTTATCCGGTGAGTCTGTACAGACGACCGGATAAGTCCGACAGACAGGTTTCCAGCGGATAGATTTCTTAGCATGCTAAGAAATTTGTATCCGCTGGAAAACTGTCCTCTAGGCCCTACACACGACCGGATCTATCTGCTGGAACTGATCCGCGGATAAATCCCAGCGGACAGATCCGGTCGTGTGTACGGGGCCTAAGTCCTAAGCTCTGCATATACTAGCATCTATCCCAGGTCTATGGTTTTCTTAACCACTAGCCGACCAGCCGCCGCAGTTATACGGCAGCAGGTCGGCTTGGCTGCGCAAGATCACGTAGCTATACGTCATCTCGCATTTCAGCCAATAGGGGCGCGCGCGCCCCCCGCTCGCCCCTGGTGCCCGGAGGGCGCGATCACCGCAGGGCACCCTTGATCGCTCGTTACAGAGCGAGAACCGGGAGCTGTGTATGTAAACACACAGCTCCTGGTCCTGTCAGGGGAGAAATGCCTGACCGTCTGTTCATACAATGTATGAACAGCGATCAGTCATTTCCCCTAGTCAGTCCCACCCCCCTTCAGTTAGAACACACACAGGGAACATAATTAACCCCTTCCTCGCCACTTAGTGTTAACTCCTTCCCTGCCAGTGGCATTTTTATAGTAATCAATGCATTTTTATAGCACTGATCGCTATAAAAATGCCAATGGTCCCAAAAATGTGTCAAAAGTGTCCGAAGCGTCCGCCATAAGGTCGCAGTACCGATAAAAATCGCTGATCGCCGCCATTACTAGTAAAAAAAAAATATTAATAAAAATGCCATAAAACTATCCCCTATTTTGTAGACGCTATAACTTTTGCGCAAACCAATCAATAAACGCTTATTGCGATTTTTTTTACGAAAAATATGTAGAAGAATACGTATCGGCCTAAACTTAGGAAAAAAATATATTTTTATATATTTTTGGGGAATATTTATTGTAGCAAAAAGTAAAAAATATTCATTTTTTTTCAAAATTGTCGCTCTATTTATGTTTATAGCGCAAAAAATAAAAACCGCAGAGGTGATCAAATACCACCAAAAGAAAGCTCTATTTGTGGGAAAAAAAGGACGCCAATTTTGTTTGGGAGCCACGTTGCACGACCGCGCAATTGTCAGTTAAAGCGACGCAGTGCCGAATCGCAAAAAGGGGCCTGGTCATTGACCAGCAATATGGTCCGGGGCTGAAGTGGTTAAAGTGGTTGTAAACCCTTCCATATATATGCACCGAGTTGAACAAATGTTTAAGGCAGATGCGCCCAGGGACGATGCCCAGAATGCAAACAGTCTGTATCCAGGGCATTCATCCCTAAACCCATACTGCCTTAAAATAGCACCGCCCAGCTTCAGCAGCTTTTAGCCTCTCATAAAGTTTACCAGGCTGCCGACACCGGGGTTGGATGGTGCGCATCTACTCAACCATTGGTGGCTGATGTTTTTTAGGGGGGGGGGGGGGGTGGCAAAAAAACACCCCCCCCCCAAGTGGCACAACCCCCCCCATGGTGCAGCGGCTCCGTGTCCTGGCCGCTTCCTGCTCCTCCTAAGCATCCAATAGGATCTTAGGAGGAGCTTCTCCTTTCAGCCAATCGGGTGATCTGTGTCAAAAACCACTTTCTGATTGGCCAGGAGGAAGATCAGTATTACAACAGCGAATGTTCATTCGCTGTTGTAACACACCTGGGTGGGATCACTCTCTGCGACCCGAGCCCTGCTTCAAAAAAACAGCCGGACACATGGATATGGGGGGCAAGGGCATGGATGGGGAGGGCAGAAATGGACAGGGACGATGCCCAGAATGCAAACAGTCTGTATCCAGGGCATTCATCCCTGAGCCCATACTGCCTTAAAATAGCACCGCCCAGCTTCAGCAGCTTTTAGCCTCTCATAAAGTTTAACAGGCTGCCGACACCGGGGCTGGATGGTGCGCATGTGCCATCTCCTCAACCAGTGGTGGCATGGATGGGGGGCAGAAATGGACAGGGGGGGGGACAGGCCGCCCCTAAAAGCCAGGATCTTATGCACTAGATGGCCAGTGTACATAAGGTCTTATAGTACTGTAGTATAAAACATTAGTGGCGTGTAGCTTTTAAATAGATACCTTAATTTTAGCTGCAAATGTGCGCAATTGTAAATGTATCTATGTTACGTGATATTTTCAACCAACAAAATCGAAATTTAATTTCGCTCTGCATCCGCTGTCATCCTTTTCCTGGATATGAAGAGGTCAAGTTGCTTTTTCTCCGCACCAGAATTCCTGGAGTCCTGGGGCTTGGTATGCAGGTGGAATTACCTTGTCTACCAGCTCGCAGGCGTCCTCTCGTCTTACTGGTCATAACATATAGATTGCTTGTCCCAAGCCAAAGCCTTGCTGAGCCCCGACATTCGTAGACACTTCAATAACCACATTTTATTAAAGACAGTGAGGCATTATCTGGCGTTCAGTGTGCATTCAGTATAATAGTGGCAGGGAAAATGACATGTTTTCATTTTGTTCTAATGATTTATGACTAAGAAAGCAAAGTTGGAGAGAGCGATGCTTGTGTTGGCCGTCGGCCAATGTAGCATCGAAACATTATAGTGAAGGAGTGTTACAGCAAAGTCATACTCTACAGACCAATGTCTTCTGGTACCAGAAGTCTGCAACATGGAGAGAACATTTTTACTTAATCCTTCAGAAATACTCCCCAAAGTACAAGGTGTATGCCTTGCAGTCATATTGCTTTTTTTTTTTTATTACTAGGAAAGTAATAACGTCTTTTTTGTTTTTTAATTTACAATTTTTAATATTCATTAAAGAATTGTATAATTTGCGGGGGTTTAACAGAGAATACTGGTGTTTATCAATAGCAGATTACATAATCGGTTATTGATATTTAGAGGCATTTCTTATTTTAGCTCGATTCACACTGCTGCATCGGCAAAGTCGTACGACTTTTCCTGCGAATTTTGCCCTGTGACTTATTTACAACTTACTCCGACTTGGATGCTATTTAGGAGCCTGTGCAAGGGCTGAAATACAGTGAAACCTCAGATTGCGAGTAACGCGGTTAACGAGCGTTTCGAGCGAGTACTGTTTTAAAAAAAAAATCCTGACTCGGCTTGCAAGTGTTGTCTCGCAAAACAAGCAGGATTCAAGCCACAGCGGTGTGCAGTACCGTGTTTGGCCTAATGCCGCGTACACACAGTCGCTTTATGTGATGAAAAAAAACAACGTTTTTAAAAACGTCATTTAAAATGACCATGTGTGGGGAAAACGTTGTTTTATGTCTTCTGAAAAACGACAAAAAACAAATTCTAGCATGCTTCAATTTTTTGTGTCGTTTTTCAAAACGTTGTTTTTGTGTCATAAAAAATCACGTGTGTAGCTAAAACGACGTTTAAAACTATGTTTTTAAACCCGCGCATGCTCAGAAGCAAGGCATGAAGCGAGCTTCAATGGAAAAGAGTGCTGAACGTAACCGCGCTTTGCTAGAGCATTTTGAAAAAACTATGGTGTGTAGGCAACGTCGTTTTTTAAAATTGAAGTTTCAAAAACGTTGTTTTGTTTCATGATATAAAACGTTGTTTTATTTCATCACAAAAAACGACCGTCTGCATAAGGTGGGGGGCGTCGGAGCCAAGCGGAGCTGAGCGGAGCCGATCGAAAATGCTTGTGAAAACTCGGAAATACTTGGTTCCCGAGCCTTCCCAAGGCTTTCCGAGTTCAGGCGAGCTGTCCCTGGGCCTTTCCGAGTGTTTCCAAGGCTCTCTGCCCCCCCACCTCTGGCCACATGCGGTATTGCATGCCATTTAAGTCAATGCGGAACAATTATTTTTAGTTTCCATTGACTTCTATAGAGAAACTCGCTTTGATATGCTGTTTTGGATTACGAGCATTCTCCTGCAACAGATTATGCTTGTAATCCAAGGTTCCACTGTACTGCCAAAAGCCAATCAGGAATGCGAGTTCCCAGAGAGGCAAGGCTCTCATGGACATCGCTGGATCGAGAGGGGACTCAGGTAAGTATTGGGAGGGTTGGGGGGAGCTGCTGCACACAGAAGGTTTTTTACCTTCATGCACAGAATGCATGAAGATAAAAAAACTTGTGTCTTTACAACCACTTTAACCCATTTACACTGGCTGCAGCCAGAACTTTAAGTGGGCCATGATGCCTGGTGCCAGAAGGTGTGGTTTTGCTGCTCTGTGACTGGCTGCACAGTGATGATGTAATTGGGGGCTGCACCCCAGAACAAGACAAATATGCGGTGGCTGGGTGTTAAGACCCACCCACCCTGCATATATGCGTATTGCTGTTTTAAATGGGTTAAAGAATTGTGATTAGTACAGAACTCACTGTGACTTTGGGATACTTTTCAGGTATTCCAGGCTGTAAAGTCTGTAAAGATGTGGATAATATAATGTTAGCTTTGGCTCAGCCCCAATTGTATGGTGCAGTCTGAAATTTCATTCAGACAAAGAGAGACAAAAGGCAAGCTGCTACTGCTGTGTTGTCTCTATAGCTAACCCATAGTGCATGGGGAATCCTTTGCCATGTATGTAATGGTGTCTTGTAAAACAAGTATATATAGTAAATAGTGAAAGAGACCGATATAAAACACCAGTTTTAAAATGGATAAACTGATTAAAAAAATAAAACCAAAGTGAAATCATCTTTTTTTTAATCTAGCCACTCTGAAATTGTAAGTTAAAAATTGTGCATGCAAATGTAGCACTACCCCCGTAGGAGCTGCTGGTTTCGATTTTGGGATTGCACGTTACCGTTTAAGCTTCGTTGTCAGGGTGTGGAAGTCCATAATAAATGCAATGTCAAGACAGATATAAAACCTTCAACAGTTGGGTTTTATTTTCCCTGCATGGTAACTTGAACAATAGAGAGTAGAAGTGAGGAAAAGAGTAGGGGAAGGTTCCTGCCCACGGTACAGAATGCTCAAAGTCAATCAGTCTCCACTTGCAACTATTGAGTGGTTATTGCTCACCCGGAAAGGCTTGCATGCATGTAATATTTTTGACTTGCAGTTTCAGAGTGTTAGCATTTAAAAAAACACATATAGGCACTACCTGAAATGATTGTGAGACAGAAACTGAGTGCAGGAGATTTAAAAGTTTATGGAAACTATAAATCCAACATTGCTTAGTACAGTGGAACCACGGATTGCGAGTAACGCGGTTAATGAGTGTTTCGCAACTCAAGCTTTTTTTTCAAAATTCTGACTCGCTTTGCGATGATTGTCTTGCAAAACGAGCAGGATTCACGCTTCTGGGGTGTGCAGTACCGCATTTGGCAAGAAGTGCAGGGGCGCCGGTGACACTCGGAGCTGTTCATAGCGATTCGGAAACATTGGCAAATGCTGTTTCTGAAGGTTTCTGAGCCTTTCCGAGGGTTTCTGACTGCATCCGAACGGTCTCCGAGTATTTCCAAGTCTCTCCGCCCCCCCCCCCACCTCTGGCCACATGTGGTATTGAAGTCAATGTGGGACGAATTATCTTTGTTTCCATTTACTTCTTTGGGGAAACTCGCTTTGATATGCAAGAGTTTTGGATTACAAGCATTCTCCTGGAACGGATTATGTTTGTAATCCAAGGTTCCACTGTATATGCCAATAAAACGTATTTCTCTTTCGTCCATGGACGGACACAGCTTTCTTATACTCTTGACTGTAGGGTTATGTTCCGTCTATTAGGAGAGGACTAGGCAGACATGTTAATGGTTAAAACATGTAGACTTTAGCAAAGCTGAACAGCCCCACCCAGGGGGCGGTCCGTCTGGTCATAACCCCTCTCACTGCACTGAGCAGCTAAATTTTTTTCTGCCTAGTAGAGGAGAAGGACCTGGCTCCCCTTGGGCCCATGGTCCTGAAGAACTTTTATTTTTAAAGATTTCATTTTATTTTTTATTTTATTTTTTTTTGATCCTGAGATTTTCTATCAACTGCGGCTGGGTGACAGGCTGGATAATATAGATCCTTGTAGTCCCCCCAGTCCGACCATTGAGCGTGAGCAGGCCTTAGCTACGCGCTGTTTTTCTTTAAATCGGTGCCATTTTATTGTGACCGCTGCTGCTATTGAAATGCGGCTGACGGCCATTTTCTTGTAGCCACACTGTGACACAGGCAGTTGCAGCGGGCGGCCATTTTCTAGAAGCTTGCACTCTTTCTCCTGAGGCAGCCGGCGGCCATCTTGGTGTGGTTTTTAACAGGTTTTGGCCTCTGGTGCTGGGGGTTTTACCTCAGAGACATTTAGACACACACAGTGTAAAGGAGAGCGGACCGCAGCGCTGTGCAGCTTTCTTGTCAGGGTGGTGAGTCCCCTGGAATACCCCTTTTGGTCAGTACAGCAAGGAGGGTGGGTCTCTCTCTTTTTGTGCACTTGTACCTTGACTTTAGTCCAACCCATAAAATCCCTTTCTCTGAAGTCCATGGACGGACACAGCACCCACCCCTCCTCTTTTGAGTTTGTACTGCTTTTTGACAAACTGAGCTGCTCAGTGCAGTGAGAGGGGTTATGACCAGAGGGACCGCCCCCTGGGTGGGGCTTTTTCAGCTTTGCTAAAGTTTACATGTTTTAACCATTAACACGTCTGCCTAGTCCTCTCCTAATAGACGGAACATAACCCTACAGTCAAGAGTATAAGGAAGCTGTGTCCGTCCATGGACTTCAGAGAAAAGGATTTTACGGTGAATACAAAAATCCTATTAACTCATTCTTGTACCTTTTTATAAAAGTTTTTAACAGTGTCCTCAACGTCCATATCACAAGTGATGCCACTTTTAAAGTACAGTGGATCCAAGGATGGCCTTAAATCTTAGCTGAACATGTATATTTCATAATTTGCCCAAAAGGTGAATTTTGGAATAAAAATACTTATTTTTCTCATTCAAAGCTCCAATGACAGATCTAGGAACACCCAATGCCCTGTTCTGAGGAAAGCATTGCATTTCTTTAAAGGGGAACCTCACCCAAAAGGGTGTGCAGTGTGTCTCCTTTTGTAACTTTTTTGTGGAAAATATCTTATTAACAGCGGCGCTGGGCGCTCATGTGCACCGCCGGAGCTCTTCTTTCCCATTCCGAATACTGCAGAGGGAGAGGGCCGAGAGCGTGGGGCTGACGTCGGCCATGAGGAGAGTAGAAGATCTCCGGCAGGTCAAGTGAGCGCCCAGTGGCGCTGTGAATACGGTATTTTTTACAATAAAGTTACAAAAGGAGACACACTGCACATTATATAATAGTTTTACAAAACGGATTACATGTTCTACAAGGACTTTAACTAGGTCTTATTTTTGGGGTAGGGCTTATTTTTGGGAAAACACGGTAAGTCTGAAGTTTTAATGCAAGGCATTAAAAGCACAGATTTTTCCACTTCTGATTTGTCAGTATTGGCAGCAGAATTTTTAAACGCAAACAATTTCTGCATTGTTTTCGAGTTGGCTTTATGTATTTGTTACATACCTGAAAAGTTCTTCATAAGCTGTTTTTTCATTGGTTGTAGTAGGTTACTTTTACATACTGTAAGGCCGCGTACACATGGTCGGACAAAACCGATGAGAATGGACCGAGGTTCAGTTTCATCGGTCCAAACTGACCGTGTGTATAGCCCATCGGTCTGTTGTCCTTCGGTCCAAAATTTTAAAACATGCTTTAAAATCGAACCGATGGCCCGCTGCCCGATCGGTCCAAACCGATGGTTAGTACAGAAAGCATCGGTTCAAAACCCGCGCATGCTCAGAATCAAGTCGACGCATGCTTGGAAGCATTGAACTTCCTTTTTTTCAGCCCGTCGTGTGTTTGACGTCACCTCGTTCTGACCCGATCGGTTTTTGGAACGATGGTGTGTATGCACATCAGACCATCAGGCCACTTCAGCGGTGAACCGGCCTTATCGTTCTTTGCACTACACTCTTGAACACACCTACATTTTGAAGTATACATAAAAATAAATTATATATTATGTTTCCTATGGCTGAATGCTTTGGATGACCCTTATGAAAGGACTGTTTCTCTACCCCACCATGTATCTTTCCTGGGGACTTCACAGCCTACACAATATTGGCTGAGTCAGCGTTGTGTTCTGCTAACAATGCAACGTGATACGCGGTGAATAAAACATGTCATAGCCCAAATTAGTGGGAATTCGTAACATTAACCATCAGGAAAAAGAAAGAATTGTTGCCTATGCCAAAAATTCTCAAACAGGATTAGTCAACATAATGTTCTTATTTTTGTAGAGAGCAGCAAAGGCACCGAACGCCGCAGCAAAACACAACGTCCCTTCTCTCACAATGCCGATGAATAAGTCATGAACGAGAAGTTTTTTTAGAGCTTTCTTCCAAGTTGTCTTTGGGAAAACAAGAAAACAATCGCAAAAACTTCTGACTGTTTGTAGAAGATCAGGGAACAGATAAACCACAGAGGGAGAGGAATTTCACCCACTGTGGAAGGTTGGGATTAGGAGCATAATGGACAGGCAACAAGATAAAGAACGATGTTTGCTAACATTGAATTAATGTGCAAATCTGGACTATACCATAGCAACCAACCAACACTTGCTGCCACATCCAAAGAACCCGCACGCACAAGCTTCTTCTGGACAGTATACCCAGTGCTAGGGTTTTGATGTTCCCATGCCAACCCTTGGCTTTAGAGGTCTTTTGAGTAAAGAGACAGAGGCATAATCAGGTGCAGTAGGCAGTGCAGCTGTGTTTATTTTAGCGTTTGATATGGTGAAGAGAACACTTTGCAGATCAGTGTTGTGAGCAGCTTGGACTAAGGCTGCTTCATAAATTTTTCTGCAGCCATTATTAGCGTGAGCTGGGTATTTTAATTTCTGTAAATTTGGGGAGTAGGCTTGGGCCTTTGATGTACATTTTAATTGTACTCTCCCTTCATCTATGAAATCCTGTTCCTTCTGCATGGGATGTCTCTTGAAACTCAAGCTTAAAGTGGAACTTCAGGCATTTTTTAATCTTTCCATCTATTAAATCTTCTGCCCTTGTTGTTTTAACTTTGGATAGTAAAATAATTTTTCCTGCCAGTAAATACCTTATACAGCCCACTTCTTGTCTGAAAAAAAAAGCCTAGGCTTATTACCACGCACAGCTCTCTCACTCTCATGAGAATTTAGGAAGGGAGGGTGAGGGTGAGTCATAAGAGGGCCAATGAGAGCTGCAGAGCTGGAGGTGTGCCTCTGTGTGTCTGTGTAAATCTAGGAAGTATACAGGCAGCAGCTTCAGCTGCCCAACCGCTTGCCGACCAGCCGCCGCAGTTTTACGGCGGCAGGTCGGCTCTGCTGGGCGAGATCACGTATATCTACGTCATCTCGCCGAGCAGCCAATAGGGGCGCGCGCCGCTTAGGTGCGCGCACACCCTCCGCTCGCCCCTGACGCGCGTGCCCGATCACCGCCGGGCACCCGCGATCGCTCGTTACAGAGCGAGAACCGGGAGCTGTGTGTGTAAAAAAATATGTAGAAGACTACGTATCGGCCTAAACTGAGGAAAAATATATATTTTTTATATATATTTTTGGGGGATATTTATTACAGCAAAAAGTAAAAAATATTTATTTTTTTCAAAATTGTCGCTCTATTTTTGTTTATAGCGCAAAAACTAAAAACCGCAGAGGTGATCAAATACCACCAAAAGAAAGCTCTATTTGTGGGGAAAAAAGGACGCCAATTTTGTTTGGGAGCCACGTCGCACGACCGCGCAATTGTCAGTTAAAGCGACGCAGTGCCGAATCGCAAAAAGTGGCCTGGTCTTTGACCAGTAATATGGTCCGGGGCTGAAGTGGTTAAACAGAATCAGGAACCAAATGGGAAGTCAGCCAAGCAAAAGTCTTTCACAGCAAAACACAGCAGAGGGAGTCCGGATATGTTGACCAAGGCAAAGGCACAGAAATTCTGATTTAGGAGTTTATATAGCCAGCAGCTCAAGCTGACGAGCAGGAAATGAAGACCAGGTGAGTCACTGTGGAAGGAAGAGTCTTTGGCAATTAACCGTATGCTGAGCACAGAGCTCTGAGAAGGAAGGGCTGAGCCCAACCCTAACAGGCCGTGGGAAAATGCAAAACGTGGCAAAATCGATGCATGTTTTGGTCACAGTTTTGCGTTTTTCCCATGGCCCGCGGTTAAAAATATCCTATCCTGAAATCGATTCTTTCACGTTCAGGAGAGGGAGATTGAACCTCACCTAACCGCCGCAGCTCCTAAACCCTGCTTAAAGCCTATTGGCTAGATTCAAAAAGAGTTACGCCGGCGTATCAGTAGATACGCCGTTGTAACTCGGAATCTAAGCCGTCGTATGTTTAAGTGTATTCTCAAACTGAGATACACTTAAACCTAGCTAAGATACGACGGCCTGCGCCGTCGTATCTTAGCTGTCTAGTTCCGCCGGCCGCTAGGGACATGAACGCTTATTTACGCCTAGAATGCGTAAATCAGCGAGATACGCCAATTCACGAACGTACACTTGCCCGTCGCAGTAAAGATACGCCGTTTACGTAAGGCGATTCCCGTTAGTTGAACAAATAGCTGGCCTAGTCAATGTTAAGTATGGCCGTCGTTCCCGCGTCGAAATTTGAAAAATTTACGTCGTTTGCGTAAGTCGTCCGTGAATGGGGCTGGACGTAATTTACGTTCACGTCGAAACCAATACATCCTTGCGGCGTACTTTGGAGCAATGCACACTGGGATATGTCCACAGACAGGGCATGCGCCGTTTGTAAAAAACGTCAATCACGTCGGGTCACGAGTAATTTACATAAAACACGCCCCCCTCATCCTCATTTGAATTAGGCGCGCTTACGCCGGCCCATTCACGCTACACCCCCGTAACTTAGGAGGCAAGTGCTTTGTGAATACAGTACTTGCCTCTCTGACTTACGGCGGTGTAGCGTAAATACGATATGCTACACAGCCTCAAAGATGCGCCCAGCTACCTGAATCTAGCTACATGTGTACATTGGGTACATTGTACGTTGAGTTTAGGAGCTTTGACAAAAACGTTTAGGAGCTGCCAGTGTAGGATAGTGTACATGAATGAAGCTTTAGATTTGGCCAAGCCTTAATAAGGAGCAATACTAAAACGTAAGCATCATGCTTTTTTTGTGTGTCCAAATTCTACAAGAAACTTTTGCAAACCAATTACAGACCAAAAGGTAAAACATGAAAGCTTCTATTTGATCCAACTGAGGTCCGTATTGCAGAACTCATCTTTTGGAAGTTTTATGCCGCGTACACACCATCGTTTTCTGCGATGGAAAAATGCGACGCTTTATGTGCTTTAAAAAAACGTCATTTTTCAAACTTCAATTTGAACAACGACGTAGCATACACACCATCGCTTTTTCACAACGCTCTAGCACAGCGCAGTTCCGTCAATCACGCACGACGTCACTATAAAGGGTCGTTTCCATGCGGAAGACGGCCTCTTTTGCTGATATCGTGTTGCTGCGTGTTCGTAAAAGTTTGGTGAGATACGATTCGTGATTTTCAGTGACTGTGCTTTAAATTTCGTTTTCTTGTCTATAAGCTGAAAAACACCTTAACGAATGTGCTGATTCCATTCTGAACAGTCGTTTTACATGAATGAGCGCTGCCGTCTCCTAACTTGCTTCTGAGCATGCGCGGGCTTAAATCGACGTTTTTACGTACACACGGTCAATGTTTAGAACACAGAAAACGACGTCGGCCAAAAACGACACATAAAATTGAAGCATGCTTCAATTTTTTTCTGTCGTTTTTTAGAAGACATAAAACGACGTTTTTGCCCACACACGGTCAATTAAATTGACGTTTTTGAAAATGACGTTTTTTTTCCATCGCAGAAAACGATGGTGTGTACGCGGCATTAGGCTTCTGCACAGTACCCTTGGACACTTCGAGCAATCCACTATGATCAGGGGTTCTCAGGAGGCTTCTTATGAACAGAACAAAATAAAGTATGAAGATTCCTACGCCCATGAGTGATTACACCATCATGGACATAGAATGATGGCGCCAGCACACTACATCTGAAATTACATAATCTCGGTGCTGGCGTGTACTGGAGCCAATGTACGTCCTTCTGGGGACTCTTCATTAGCAGAATGTGCATGGATAACATTTATTGGCACATATAAGTTTGTATTGCATGCAGTGATTCTTTCCAGTTCCCTTTCTGAACATATTCTGTGCTATGAGACCCAACTATTAATAATGGAGATTTCACGATTTGTTCCAATATCCGATATCAGAGCGCGGAACCAAACGATTGACTTTTTCTCCATACGCTGCATTTCCTTCCTCTTTGTTTTTGCCCTAATGCATGTTTTTAAGACAGAATGTATCTATTTTCTGTTGTTCTTTGTGCGATGCCAGAGAATTTTCCATGCCCGAAATTCCTTTCCACTCACAAAGCCGCCCTGGGCAGCTTGAAACAACTGGAAGACATCTGGCCTGAACGCAAAGAGTGCAAGTCCACCTTCCCAACTCCTTCTAATACGTTCCTTTTCATCATGTTGGTTTAGAAAATTAAAGTGTAACATAGAAAAAAAAACACAGATGTTTTAAGATCTAAGTGTGCGGATTTAATTCAAATCCCCCTCTCTATTACCGGACACTTTGCTGGCTTTAGTACATTTGCATTCTGCAGTTAACGGCAGCTGTCGAAAGTAACAGGTTTCTGCCATGCCGAGGCAGATGGACGGATTTACACTATAACCTTTGCCTGACTCTGGTTGATCCCTTTGTGTAATATGAACCTATGACTGAGCATTGATTTCAGCAGCATTAGATGATATCAGAAGCTGGCTAAGTGTGAACATTAGTAAAAATGCAGATTGCCCGATAATGATTACATATTTCGGTAGTGGACAGAATAATGTTGAATTCAGGCAGCCAGATCCAGTGGTAAGATCCAGGATCCAAGCCAGATGCACGTCAATGGACAAAAAACAAGTTGGGTGGATTAATTTGCACATTGTTGTAGGTATCTGTTACATCTCTACCAAAACTTCAACCAAATCGCTAAATAGAAATATGCAAATATAAATATTTGTGATTCGTGAACCCCACCCTTTAGTGCCAACAGCTCTGCTGCTTCATGTGTAGCCTCCAGCTTGTTCATTGTATCATTACCATTAACCAGTTGTAAGGTTTTATTTAAATTATTTTCCTCCTTTAAAGTGGAACTTTTTTCATCTTTCCATCTATTAAATCTTCTGCCTTTGTTGTTTTAACTTTGGATAGTAAAACATTTTTCTTCTGGCAGTAAATACCTTATATGGCCCACTTCCTGTTTCTTGTCTGGTAAAAAGCCTAGGCTTATGACATCATGCTCAGCTCTCTCTCTCACTCTCATGAGAGTTTGACAAGAAGGGAGGTGGGATGAGCCATAAAAAAGCAAACGAGAGCTGGAAAGATGGAGGTGTGTGTCTGTGTAAATCCAGGAAGTGAACAGGCAGCAGCTTCAGCTGCCCACAGTTAAAATGGCTGCAAAATGGAAAAGAATGTTTGGACAGCCGCACTCTGAAAAAAACTCTCGGTTGCCTTTTATTGGTAAAAGTTTTTTTAAATACCACACATCACAGCAGAAAATTGGGGGATGCAGCTGACACGTTTCACACTATTGGTTAGTGCTTAGTCATAGCTATGACTAGGCACAATGGAACATTCTTTTCCATTTTGCTTGGTGCATTGCCGGCACCTGGGCTTTTCTGAGAAGATACGGCTTGTTTCATACACCCATCTGGAGCGGTGACTTCATTTTCGTTAAAATGGATGTAGCCAGACTCAGTGGAGGGAGATTTCTGCAGCATATTTGGCAAGTACAGAATCACAGTATATATAAAATAATATGCAAAGTGCTTGGAGGGAAGCTTTAGAATGGCAAAGATGTTTTTATTACAAATTATGTGAGCAGTCTGCAGTTCCTCTTTAAGAAGGACCCCAAGCAGGGAGAAGACTCTGGGCTGTCTAGTCATGTGACAGCGGGGTTAGGATAAGAAACAAAAGCATTTAGATGGGGATTTTCTTTTTCAGCAATCTAATAGAGGGGGTGGGAGGAAGCAATGGGCATGGGGTGTCATTGATCCCGGAGAGGGGCTTTAAACCCTCCCTGTTGTTAGCCACCTGCTTTGAGACACCAACAAAACCTTCTGAAGACCCCAACACCACCAGAACTTTGGTTATAACATCCCTGGCCAGGGTTGTAGACAGGGTCTTTATATGCTAGGTAGGCTGTACTGTTATAGGCAGAGTAGTGTATGTGTATGGGCTAGATTTAGTAACACATTTACGACGGGCGTATCAGTAGATACGCCATCGTAAGTCCGAATCCGCGCCGTCATATCTTTAAGCGTATGCTCAAATTGAGATACGCTTAAATGTTGCTAAGATACGACCGGAGTAAGTCTCCTACGCTGTTGTATCTTAGGGTGCATATTTACGCTGGCCGCTAGGTGGCGCTTCCGTTGATTTCTGCATAGAATATGCAAATGAGCTAGATAAGCCGATTCAGAAACGTACGTGCACCTGTCAGATTTTTTTACGTCGTTTACGTAAGGCTTTTTCCGGCGTAAAGTTCCCCCTGCTATATGAGGCATAGCCAATGTTACGTATGGATGTCGGGACAGCGTCAAATTTTACATCGTTTGCGTAAGTCGTTCACGAATAGGGCATGACGTGGGGTCATGTTTTATTTACATAAAACACGCCCACCTCTTCACAATTTGAATTAGGCGTGCTTACGCCGGCACATTTACGATACGCCACTGTAACTTAGGGCGCAGGTTCTTTCTGAATACAGAACCTGCCTCACTAAGTTACGGCGGCGTAGCGTATCTGAGATACGCTACGCCCGCTCAAAGTTACGACGGGCTTTCTGAATCTTTCCCCTTGTCTATCACATTGTAAAATACCGTAACCCATTCAGTTTAAAATAGAAATGAAAGGCAATATAGTTGTGTATACATATAAAAAACATTATAAACACAATTTTTTTCCCCATTTTTATAAGTGATCACATACCATTTACCTGCCAAACAATTTGTATTCCTGTCCATCCAGTTTTGGTACTTCCACAGCTCTGTGACACAACATAGTTCTGTCTGGCGGGGGAAATAACCTGATCTTGTTCTGCTGCAGTTTCACTTCCACTTATGCCTCGTACACACAGCCAAACTTTTGACCGTGCAAAAGTCCGCCGTGAGCCGGTCGGAAGTCCGACGGACAAAAAGAGAACAGATTCTCTATCTAAGGTCCGTCGGACTTCCGACCAAAAAAGTCAGATGGAGGCTACACACGGCTGGATTTTCCGAAAAAAAAGTCTGTCTGACCTTTTTTTTCGGAAAGTCCGGCCGTGTGTACGAGGCATTACAGGTCTCCACCCCACCCTGTAACAGGACAGTGAAAGGAAAAGCAGTACAACTATCTGTCACTCTGCTCTCTTATCTTAACTTATCAGCATTTTCCATGCACTGGAGCACACCTGATTGGCTCCTTGTGGTGCTTCTCCCTCCCTCTCTCTGAGCTCTGCAGCAAAGGTACTGCAAAAGGCCGTGATACCAGGTCAAATCCAGGTATCGGTGCTTACTTGCATCAAAAATACATTTCTTAATCTGATAAGGATTTCAGATCTGAATTCATTTTTTTGTTTTGTTTTGTTTTTTATATCTGTCTAGGGTTCAACTCTGTGTTGGCTTGTCCCACGTCTGGAATTCTAATCATGTAAAAAGTTGTCTCTTGTGGGCATTATTCAGTAGTATATAGACATCAGCAGATAACTGCAGACAACTTTATATTGTGCAACTCAAATCTTGGGAAATTTTCGAAACTTGAAATTCCTTCTTTCTGGTGATTTTGAATGTTGGGATCTGCAAGGGATCATTTTGTAAGAGCGAGGGCTGTTTCCAGCCCCCAGACCTTTATAAATTAGGCTCTAGGAATGTTGAGTGTGCCTGGTTTTCCTCAAAACGATTTTCATCTTCTAACGATCTTCCCCCTATCAGTCTTTTATCTTTTTTTCTAAAACGTCTCTTCCTCTCAAGTACAGTTTTCCCATCACTAAAACTTGAACTTTCTATAGCTTAAAAAGTTGTTTCTGTGGCTCACATAGAGAAGCAAAAATGAACAAAATATGTAAAAAATAAAATGAAGATTCTATAGAGGCCATCTCACCATATGCACATACCGGATTTACCATACATTTTTACTTCGCATTTAACCTCACCACCACCTCCTAATTCTCCAGAAAGTCTCCTTCACATGGCTGCTGTAATAAAACATTTAATCCACAACATTGTTTACCTATTTAAAATACATTAGATCTGACACTGAGTATAAAGGAAGATATTTCAAATACTATAATGTTCTCATAATATCTAAATTGCTCAGATTTATTTATTATAATACAGACAAAGAAATATTGAGACTTTACGGTTGGTGAAACCTCCTCCTAGAATAATTTGACATAAAATAACATAATTTAAAAATGTACTTTTTATTATATTCTCTATAAAAAATGTCCATTATATATAATAGACACCTCTTAAAAACAAGAAAAAATCATCACAAGGCATTAGTGTATTACAAAACATCGCCCCCAAACATTGTAATTACTCCTAGAGGAAAAGATGTAAATAACACTCAATAGAGGTAGCACTGTGTACAAGGCAAAGTGATAATACACATAAGGGAGAAAAAAACACACACAGACGCGTTTCACCTTGTTGGCCTCTTCAGGGGGATTAGACATCCTGGTGGTCTTGTGGAATTATGAGTGCAATCTCTTTTGTGTTATTCCATATTAAGACACTTGTGGCCAGATTCTCGTAGACTGGCGTATCTTTGCGGTGGCGTAACGTATCTGATTTAGGTTACGCCGCCGCAACTTACACGGGCAAGTGCTGTATTCTCAAAGCACTTGCTCCGTAAGTTGCGGCGGCGTAGCGTAAATCGTCCGGCGTAAGTCCGCCTAATTCAAATGTGGAGGGGGGGCGTGTTTTATGTTAATCTACTGTGACCCGAAGTGATTGACGTTTTTCACGAACGGCGCATGCGCCGTCCGTGGAAATCTCCCAGTGTGCATTGCTCCTAATACGCCGCAAGGACGTATTGGTTTTGACGTGGACGTAAATTACGTCCAGCCCCATTCACAGACGAGTTACACAAACAACGTAACTTTTTCAAATTTTGACGCGGGAACGACAGCCATACTTAACATTGGCTGCGCCTCATATAGCAGGGGCAACTATACGCCGGGAAAAGCCTAACGTAAACGTCGTAACTTTACTGCGTCGGCCGCGCGTTCGTTCGGGAATTTGCGTATCTAGCTAATTTGCATACTCAACGCGGAATTCGACGGAAGCGACACCTAGCGGTAAAAAAAAAATGCAGTTTAGATCCGACGGCGTAAGAGATATACGCCTGTCGGATTTAATGGATATCTATGCGTAACTGATTCTAAGAATCAGTCGCATAGATACGACGGCTCAACGCAGAGATATGACAGCGTATCTCGGTTGAGAATCTGGGCCTTGGTATATTATCTTTGCCACTAGGACCTGTGTACACCTCTATGATTGACAACTAATTTTAGGTATGTTTGTATTGGTGAACGTCTTATATACAACGAATGGCTGTATGTGCTCTCAAGCGTGAGGGATGATTAGTGGTCTATTTTTTTTTGTCTCTTTTTTATAGTGTCTCCCATCTATGCTTTTGGACCCAATAGCCTGGGTTGCTAGCTCCTTATCTTAGATAAAATCCATGCCCCCCCATATCTGTGTGTGTAGGGGGAGCTCCTCCTCTCTGGCCTGCATATCCATCTGGTGGGTACCTGTGGGGTGCCCATTTGATAGCTGACAGCTCTGGTGGAACGCCTTTAAAGGCCCTCCTAGAACTATTACATATTCATTTTAAGTGATGAAGCTATAGACACATCAAGTATGAGATATGTGATGTTTGATATAATTTATGGATTGCAATTTTATATATTATTGGGATATATATTATGTGTATCTATTTCTCTTCCTGCCAACTCAATTGTATAATCCCCCCTCAAGCCCCTGGAGATGCCAACAAGGCAAAAGCGGCAGGTTGTGTGTGGGTTTTCTCCCTTATGTGTATTATCACTTTTCCTTGTACATAGTGGTATCTCTATTGAGTGTAATTTTAATCTTTTCCTCAGGGAGTAATTTTTGGGGGATGTTTTTGTGATACACTAATGAGTTGTGATGAATTTTTCTTGTTTTTAAGAGGTGTCTGTTGTACCGTATTTTTCGCCGTATAAGACGCTCCGGCATATAAGACGCACCCAATTTTAAAGGAGGAAAATCTAGAAAAAAAAGATTCTGAACCAAATACTGTAGTAAAATATTTGCCCCCCACTCGTCATCACCATCACACCACCCCCACATTAGTAATAGCCAGTAACATTGCCCCCACATTAATAATACCCAGTAACATTGCCCCCACATAATAATAGCCAGTAACATTGCCCCCACATAATAATAGCCAGTAACAGTGCCCCCACATAATAATAGCCAGTAACATTGCCCCCACATAATAATAGCCAGTAACATTGCCCCCACATAATAGCCAGTAACATTGCCCCCAACTCACTGTTGCAGATCGCTCTGGTAGGAATAGAAGATCCCACGCGAGCCCTCTGCTCAGCGCGCACCGCCGCCGGGTGTACCAAGATGACCGACCGCTCCGGAGCTAGGCCAAAGCCGCGGCCTTTCCTAAGACCGCGGCGGCGGTGCGCTACGCGGATCGGATCGGTGAGTAAAAAAAAAGGTATATTCGTTGTATAAGACACACCAACCTTTCCCCCCAGTTTTGTGGAAGAAAAAGTGCGTCTTATAAGGCGAAAAATACGGTATATGTGTAGCGCCCTGCTCCTGATGACCAGGCGCTATGTTAAATTTAGTGGGTGTCTGAGCTGATAATTGTCTCGGACATTGATGATTGATACAAAATCAGCCTCTGTTCTGGCTGTGGCTGTGCTTGGAGAGATTTTCCCACTGTTGCCTGTAGGTGGCGATACCACCACCGGCCAATGTTGGAATTCAGGCAGGCTACGGTGCATTGGGTGTCTTTTCCCGAGATCAGCCCAGTGGGAGTGGTCTCCCCGCTGGGCATGCTGAGGAAGGATACTTAAGAGACAGACGCCATGTTGTGAGAGGCTTTGCCTCGAGGCCCTCCTGGCTCGAGGTCTGTGATGGTCGTTTAGCCTCGGGGCCTTGTTGGCCCGAGGCTGTACTTCTACCAAGTAGGCCCAGCTATCCTGACTGGGGCCTATGATTTCAAGTGATCCTGAGCTGTCCGTCTCACGAGAGGAAGCTACTTAATGGACAAAACCAGGGGAGGACCTGCCCAGGATGGGACCAAGCGAAAGGCTGATGTCTCGGGATAGGCCTGGTGACTCCATTAAGGGATCTACAATCCAAGTTACCCTACAGTTTCGCTGTTTTGGCCTAAAGGCTCTTAAACTGTAACTGTATGGCTGGAAGTTCGGGTACCAAATCCTGTGGCAGAGGATTCCCGGAATATTCACTTTTGCTTGCAACCAGTCTGCGGCAGAGACTGTTACTGATCATTGTTCGTGCATCATTCCGGCTGCTAGGCCAGGTGAGGGGGGCCTATCCGGGTGAGCAATACCCACTCAGGAGGAAGTGCTGAGTGACCTTTTTGGGACTTAAACGTTTTCCCCGGTGATCTGTACTGTGCGCCTGAACCTTCCCCTGCTCCTCCTTCCTTCTACTTTCTTGCAAGTTATGAGAAAAATAAAACCTAACAGCTAAAGGTTTTACAACTTGTGTGGACATTGGAGGTCTTTACAAACTTTCTTCCCCTGGACAACGAATTTTGAGGTAACGTGCAAAGCCCAAATCTAATCCAGCAGCTCCTACGGGGGGTAGTGCTACATATAATGGCATTTTTTTTATGAAATTTTAAAATTATGTTTTTGTATGGCAAATTATTCTAGGAGGAGGTTTCCGCACCTGTAACCAATTTTTCTTTCTTGTCTGTATACTAAATTTATACGGATGTGGTGCTTTTTTATAATGTTGACAAATTACAAAGTGTTAAATTTGTGGTACTTACCCCCCGAAAGGACCCGCTGGCCCCCTAAGCAATCTTGGGGTGTATTTTTGTTGCTTAACCGCTTCAATACCAGGCACTTTCTCCCCCTTCCTGCCCAAGCCAATTTTTAGCTTTCAGCGCTGTCACACTTTGAATGACAATTGCTCGGTCATGCTACACTGTACCCAAATAGATTTTTTATGATTTTTTTTAACACACTTAGGGCCAGATTCACAAAAGAGATACGACGGCGTATCTCTGAGATACGATTGTCGTATCTATGCGCCTGATTCATAGAATCAGTTTACGCATAGATAGCCCTAAGATCCGACAGGTGTAACTGTGTTACACCGTCGGATCTTAGGCTGCAATTCTAGGCCGGCCGCTAGGTGGCGATTCCATTGCGGTCGGCGTAGAATATACAAATGACTAGTTACGCCGATTCACGAACGTCCGCTTTGCCCGTCGATCTAAATTTACGTTGTTTCCATAGAGATGCATCACATAAAACTAAGCATGCCCTCTAGGTGGCCTTACAAATGTTAAGTATGGCCGTCGTTCCTGCGTCGAATTTTTAAATTTCACGTCGTTTGCGTAAGTCGTCCGTGAATGGCGCTGGACGCCATTTACGTTGGCGTCGAAACCAATGACGTCCTTGCGGCATCATTTAGCGCAATGCACGTCGGGAAATTTTAGGGACGGAGCATGCGCAGTACGTTCGGCGCGGGAACGTGCCTAATTTAAATGGTCCCCGCCCCATTTGAATTAGGCGGGCTTGCGCCGGGCGGATTTACGCTACGCCGCCGCAAGTTTACAGGTAAGTGCTTTGTGAATCAAGCACTTACGCTGTAAACTTGCGGCGGTGTTACGTAAATGGGATACGTTACGCCGCCGCAGCGTAACGCAATTGTATGTGAATCTGGCCCTTAGAGCTTTCTTTTGGTGGTATTTAATCACCATTGGGTTTTTTATTTTTTGCTAAAAAGATAAAATACTAAATTTAAAAAATAAAATAAAAAATGTTCCTAGTTTGTGTCAGAAAGTTTTGTAAATAAGTAATTTTTCTCCTTCACTAATGTGCTCTGATGAGGCTGCACTGATGGTCAGTGATAGGCTTCACTGATGAGGTGGCATTGATTAGGTGGCACTGATGAGAAGGCACTAATATGTCACATTGATGGCCACTGATAAGCGACACTGGTGGTCAGCACTGATGGCCAGTGCTGATGGGCACTGATGAGCAGACACTTATGGGAACTGAAAGGCAGCACTGATTGATATCACTGATGGGCACTGATAGGTGGCACTTATGGGCACTTATAGGCGGGCCTAATGGGCAATGATAGGGGGCATTAATGGACACTGATAAGCGGCACTGATAGGCAGCACTGATGGGCATTGAAAGGCAGCACTGATTGGCACTGATTCCTTTTACTGATGAGCACTGATTGGTGTCACTGATGGGCACTGATTGGTGTCACTGATGGGTACAGACTGGCATCACTTGCTGGGCACAGACTGGCATCACCTGCTGGGCACTGTTGGGTGGCCGCATAATTTTCAGATAACAGAGTGAAATTTGTTGGTGAGAATCTTTATGCAGCCGTCTGAAAATTCAGACAGAATACTTGGAAAAATGTGCCCAATAAAACCTCTTTTTACACATGATATAGGGTAGGGTTTGTATTGCATTTATGCTACACTTATTTTTAAAGTATGTTTAAAGCCAAAACCATTTAAAAAAACATTGGTTAGAGTGTGGCAGAACTCAAACTTGCTGTCAGTTTTGTATTTGCCATCTGTGCCTCATTAGGATGTTTGCTTTTCACTTCCTATCCTGTAGAATCAACAGGAAGTTTGTGGATATCAATCAAATGTGAAGGAAATCCCCTCTTAAGGCCCGTACACACGATCGGATTTTCCAACGGGAATTGTGTGATGACAGGCTGTTGTCAGGTCAGAAAATCCAACCGTTTGCACGCTCCATCGGACAATTATTGTCCAATTTTCCGCCAACAAATGTTGGAGAGCATGCTTTAAAATTTTCTGCCAACAAATGTAAAGTACAAACACGCATGCTCAGAAGCAATGCTCACCATAGTACCACATTATCAGAAGTTGCCCAAAGGGTGGCGCTAAAGAGATGAAAAACCACGTTGGCCAACAATTCTTTGCTGTTTGTATGCAAGACAAGTTCCTGGCGAATGCCATTCTGACAAAAGTCCTACGCTTTGTCCGCGGAAAATCCGATCGTGTGTACCAGGCTTTAGGCAGTTATCACAGGAACAAGTATCCTCATTGACAGATTTTCTCTCTGTTCCTGTTCTGGAGGCAATTTAGAATTGATGATTCACACTGGTGACAATGATGATCAGCACAATTAAAGAGAGTAAATTAGGGGTGCCAGGTGTGCCTGGGCATGCCTTAATCACCCGTGTGGAGCATATTCCCTATTTTTAGACCACTGATATTTAACCAAATAAAAAATAAATAAAAATCTCCTTTTTTCTGCATTAAAAAAAATTTAAATAATAAAAAAACAATAAAATTGTAAAAAATAATAAAAATATAAACTACTGACACCGTCCACTCCCCTTATGAAACCATCCACTGCTCCACTAACACCATCCACTGCTCCACTGACACCATCCACTGCTCCACTGACACCATCCACTGCTCCACTGACACCATCCACTGCTCCACTGACACCATCCACTGCTCCACTGACACCATCCACTGCTCCACTGACACCATCGACTGCTCCACTGACACCATCCACTGCTTTACTGACACCATCCACTGCTCCACTGACACCATCCACTGCTCTACTGACTCCATCCCTGCTCCACTGACACCATCCACTGCTTTACTGACACCATCCACTGCTCCACTGACACCATCCACTGCTCTACTGACTCCATCCCTGCTCCACTGACACCATCCACTGCTCTACTGACACCATCCACTGCTCCACTGACACCATCCACTGCTCCACTGACACCATCGACTGCTCCACTGACACCATCCACTGCTTTACTGACACCATCCACTGCTCCACTGACACCATCCACTGCTCTACTGACTCCATCCCTGCTCCACTGACACCATCCATTGCTCTATTGACACCAATCACTGCTCTATTGACACCATCCACTGCTCTACTGACACCATCCACTGCTCCACTGACACCATCCACTGCTTTGGGTTGCACACCCTAATGCAATAGGCTGATGAGGAAACAGACTGCACTAAAAGCCTGACAGGGGTTCTAACCCCTTACCACTCTATCCAAATCTAAAAAAAACAAAACAGCTTTGCCTTTATTTCTATTTTTTTTCTCAAACAAAGGTTTTTATTGATTAAAGTAAAAAAAGCATACAAAACTCCAGAGCATAAGTAAAAAAAGGAAAAAGAAAAAAACACAGTCAGTGTGGCACAGCACACCTCCATACACTTATAAGTATAATAGCCCCCAGTCCATCCACCGAGTGAGCAGTTCAACATTTTCAGGTACAAGCCAACGCCCACCATCCCCGTCCTACCTCAATACTCTCCAGCAAGTATACATCATAACATATCATACACATGGTCCCCCTCATCCCATACCTAGAACAAACGATCATACACAAGATCTATCGGGGCCAGACCCGGGACGTTGAGCCAAGGGGCCCATAGCTTTTCATATTTACCACTGGTCCCTCTCCTCTGATACACAACTTTTTCCAGACTCAATGTAACCCCCATCTGCGTAATCCACTCCTGCACAGGTGGTTCAGTGTCCTTCCAGTGCCATAGGATCATCAAGCGAACCTGGAACAGGGCTCTACCAATAGCTTGTCTAGGGATATCCTCCACTAGGAGGCCATCAGCTATCCCCAGTAGACAGGGCCGTTTGAAGACATTTGGGGGCCCCAGGCAAAAAAAAAAAGTGACATTTCAGTTTTTCAGTTGAGAAGCGGGGGGGGGGGGGTTGGCGGCTTACCTCTATCCTCACACGCACACGTCGCCAGATGTGTTGGTGTCCGCACAGGTGCCCCAGCAAGGAAGGGCCCTTGCCGCATGCTGCGTCCTCCTGCAGTCCGGTCGGCCGTGTACCATATCCGCGCGGTACAGGAGAATCAGTTTGCTGTTCCCGGGGCCGGACTGAAAGGAAGTAAACACTTAGTGCACTTCACTTCACTTCCTGTCAGTCCGGCCGGGAACAGGAACCTGATTCTTCTGTACCGTGCGGATATGGTACACCGCCGACCGGACTGCAGGAGGACGCAGCGGTGCGGCAAGGGCTCTCCCTGCTGGGGCCCCTGGCCAGCTCGGGGGCCCCTGGCCAGCTTGGGGCCCCAGGCAAATGCTTGCTTTGCCTGTCGGGTTCCGACGGGCCTGCCAGTAGACAAATCTTAGGTTCCAAGGGAACCCGAACCTGGAAAGCCCCATTAATAGTGTCAATGACCTTCGTCCAGTACAAGTGGAGCTTTGGGCAGCGCCACAGCAAGTGGATAAGATCACTTTATTTCTATTTTAATAACACCTTGAAAGATAGCATTGCTTTTCAAATACAGTATTTTATGTGACTACCTCCAGTTACTTTGCAGTAAAAGGTTCCTGATCATCTTTGAGGGCCCCGGCTTTGAAGGGGCCTGGCTTTTCTTAAACTGACTCATTAAGATGTCATTGTGCTTGGACAGTGTCTCCTCTGCATAGTTTGGCCAAGCAGCGGATGACATGCAGCTAGAAAGGCGTCTAAACAGGCTGTTTTTCTCTGTACGGGATGACTAACAAAGCAAACATCCACCTCCCCTGCCTGAATCCCAGGAAAATATTCATTTTCGGGCCTCTAACTGAAACCAGGCCTGACAGATAAATAAAAACATTTGTACAGCACCTTTCATGGAGAAGAGAAAAATAACAGTAGTAAGGGGAAGGGCAGAGGGGATGGCTAAAAATATAGGAGCGAGCAGGAAGGAACGCCTCGGCCTCCAGCACCGACAAGGACTCCAGGGCTTTCTTTTACAATGAAGCATGTCAATTTATTCAGTGTGTGAAAAGGATCATTAAAGAAGCACTTCAGCCAAAAGCCGAATTGGCGGTCAAAGGTTCTGACTCTTGAACAGCTGTTTTTTTTATAAACAATCTTGGTAAAAACATGCTCGCTTGTATCAGCCGAGTGTTTATGCATGATATACTTGTCACTGTCCTTAACTGGCTAGGTCAGCCTTTTGCAACCTTTTTAACACAAGGGAACTCTTGAAGTATCTTTACGGTCTGGGGGAACCCCATATACAGCTCATGGTACATTAGAACAGGGCCGCCATCAGGGGGGTACAGGCAGTACACCTGTAAGGGGCCCGGAGGTTCCCAGGGGCCCGGATGGCAACCCCCTTTAAAAATATATATATATATATATATATATATATATATATATATATATATTTTTTAGGGGGGCACCAGATGGCAACCCCCCTTTTTTTTTTTTTTATATAAAAAAAAATATTTTTTTCAATATATTTTATTTTTTATTAAAGGGCCAATTTTTTTTTAGAGGTCCAGAGGGGCCCCGTGGCCCCGGACTGCAACCCCCCTTTTTTTTATTTATTTTTTATAAAAAATTATATATTTTTTTAATATATTTTTATTTTATTTTTTATTAAAGTGCCAATTAATTTTTATTTTTTTAGGGGTCCGGAGGTCCCCAGGGGCCCGGAGATCCCCAGGGCCCTGGATGACAACCCCCCTTTTTTATTAAAAAAAATATTTTTTATTATATATATATATATATATATATATATATATAAACATAATTATTAAAGGGCCCAGAGGTCCCCAGGGCCCCGGATGGCAACCCCCCTTTTTTTATAAACAAATTAAAACAAATTTTATATTATTTTATTTCTTTTTTTTTACCTTAAAAAAAATATATATATTTTTCCTTATTTGTTCTTTTTTTGTAAAGGGTCCCCCCCCGCTTCTCAATTTGCGGCAGCCCCCCCGCCCCGCTTCTCAATTTCAGACGTAAGGGGCCCCATAATTCCTGATGGCGGCCCTGCATTAGAATAATGGTGATTGGGAAGAATGCTTCTTACATTTTTTGTCATTGGGGAGAATGTTCCTTACATTGGTGGTCAGTGGAAAGAATGTACCTTACATTGATGGGCTTTGGGAAGAATGCTCCTTACGTTGGTGGTCAGTGGAAAGAATGCTCCTTGCGTTGGTGGTCTGTGGATAGAATGCTCCTTACTTTGGTGGTCAGTGGAAAGAATGCTCCCATCCATATAGGGGGCGCACGAGCGCCACCTCCCCTATGAATGCGTCCGGCCCCCTTATCTACATATCAGTGGTGCCGGACCATGGATTCCAATGCGGGGTGGGTGTTTTTTTGATGCACCTGATTAGAGCCAGAGGCTCTAACAGGCTTCAATAATGGTGGGCTCAGAGCGCAGAGCATTGCACTCCGAGCCCATCCAGTTGTGTGATCATAGTGAATACATTTGCGCTATTATCACACTAAAGTTCCTCCCCGCCAATTTAGGGGGCAGGTCTGTGAGACCTGTTTCCCGATTGGCCAAAGCGTCAGGTGATCCTATTGGATGAAGAGGAGACACACGGCAGAGGAAGCTGGAGGAGCGGACACCGGAGCTGCAGCGGCTGTTGCCTGTACTCCAGGAGAGGAGGAGAGGACACCACAGCCCCGGCACACAAGTGGGTAAGTGCTGGACCATCCGCGGGGGACACCACGTTACCGTGGGGTGTGGTTTGTTTGCCACCCACCCAAAGGAAGAACCCACCAGATGCCACTGGTGGGAAGAATGCTCCTTACATTGGTGGTCAGTGGGAAGAATGCTCCTTACGTTGGTGGTCAGTGGAAAGAATACTCCTTACATTGGTGATCAGTGGGAAGAATGTCCCTTACATTGGTGATCAGTGGGAAGAATGTCCCTTACATTGGTGATCAGTGAGAAGAATGTCCCTTACATTGGTGATCAGTGGGAAGAATGTCCCTTACATTGGTGATCAGTGGGAAGAATGTCCCTTACATTGGTGATCAGTGGGAAGAATGTCCCTTACATTGGTGATCAGTGGGAAGAATGTCCCTTACATTGGTGATCAGTGAGAAGAATGTCCCTTACATTGGTGATCTGTGGGAAGAATGTTCCTTACATTGGTGATCAGTGGGAAGAATGTTCCTTACATTGGTGATCAGTGGGAAGAATGCTCCTTACATTGGTGATCAGGGGGAAGAATGTTCCTTACATTGGTGATCAGTGGGAAGAATGCTCCATACGTTGGTGGTCAGTGGAAAGAATGTTCCTTACATTGGTGATCAGTGGAAAGAATGTTCCTTACATTGGTGATCAGTGGGAAGAATGCTCCATACGTTGGTGGTCAGTGGAAAGAATGTGTCTTACATTGATGTAGAGTGAGAAGAATCCTGCTTACATTAGTGTTCAGTGGGAAGAATCCCCCCTAAAAAGATTATTTATGTGATTGCCTACTTATCTGAGAGATAGCAATTGCTCATTGCTCAAAAAAACAAAAAACAAGAAACCTCTGGAGTAACCCTGGAGATCCATGGAACCCTGGTTGAGACAGTAGAAACTGTCCAACACAATATTTACCAGGCGCCATGGGATTCAGACATACAATTGTTTATTAAAGGGTCACTAAAGGAAAATTTTTTTTTGCTGAAATGACTGTTTATTGGGTATAGAGACATAAAAGTTAACAGATTGCTTTTAAAAATGATTAAAAATTGAATTTAATCTATCATATAATGTGCCTCTAGTTTCACTTTCGGTTTTAAAGGACATACATGAAGTTCCGGGTGAGAGGTGAGTCGGGAAGACTCACAGAACAAAAACAAACAAATCCAGGGCAGTGTTTTGTTTTTAAAATGAATCTGATTGGTTCTGAGGAGTTTTAGACACACAGTAATGACAGCTTAGACCACCGTGAAAATCTCCCAGTATGATGGTTATAAGGAAACAGGCAACCAGGAAGTGTGGAGATCACAGCAGAATTACAGCTACTTCAAAGCAAAAACGAACAATGAGGACATGAAACCAGTACAGCAGTAAGGTAAAGGAAGCTATTTAGCTAAAAAAAAAAAATTCCTTTAGTGACCCTTAAGCTAACCTTGTTGATCATGTTGATCTTTAGTCTTATTTCTTTCTTTATTTTTACAAAAAGGGTTGTGGTGTTTCATAATTGCAAAGGGGAAAATTTCAGTTTTGGCAAATTATACATTAATCACCACTTTGCTGGTCTACCCTTGTTGCATTAATAAGTGGTGCTGACTTTTCCAAGGTTTTAAGGGTGTATTTCTGATTGCTTGATATTTTGACCGTATCTAGGAAAAAAAATTAAATATTTGTGGATCATTTTCTGACTACTTCTAATCGATCTATGGGCCCAAACAAAATGAATATGTTTTTATTACTTTTTTAATTTTTTTTGCTGTTTTCATAGTGCATACATTTTTATTTATTTATAGCCCAGCGACTTGTACGTTCCTACTCTCTTTTGTCTGCTGCCTACCCTGACCTCAGCCTGTCCCTGGAACACTATCTAGTCTGCTGAGACGTCAGTCCACACCTGGATACCACGTGTAAAAGGTAACACGTCTTAAGGTCTTTGTGTCCCTTTCCCCATTCTGTTACCCCGAACACCTGGGGCCGGTCCTACAGTATTTGTGCGCCCTCCTCCCCCCTCATTTGTCTTTCTGTCTGTATGTTTTTTTTTTTTATAACTGCATATATTGCATAGGTTGATCTGTACTCTGCTGGTAGTGCCTGGTGTTATATTAACATTCTTCTGCTTTTTTTCTATGGTACTGTGCACATGTGAGTAGGGTTGCCACCTTTTCTTCAAGCCAAACCCGAACATGCACATTTTTTTTGCAGTACACGCTCTAGGATTTTAAAAAACCTAGGATGCATTTGAGTTACCCAAGGAGAGTAGTAATGAGGTGGACAACTATGGCCAAATTGCGCTAACAGTGGGGGCACAACTTAAAGGGGCGTGGTTAAATAAAACAAAAGCATTTGTGTAACCATAAACTATTATTAGATTAATAAAAGAAATGTCACAACTAAAATATGAACCTGGCCTACCCTAATAGTGGACACTGTCGGTTAGTCGAGCAGTGGATGGTGTCAGTAGAGCAGTGGACGGTGTCAGTGGGACAGTGGAAGATGTCAGTAAAGCAGTGGATAGTGTCAGTAGGACAGTGGACGGTGTCAATAGGACAGTGAATGATGTCAGTAGAGCAGTAGACAGTGTCAGTAGGACAGTGGATGGTGTCGATAGGGCAGTGGACGGTGTCAATAGGACAGTGGATGATGTCAGTAGAGCAGTGGATGATGTCAGTAGAGCAGTGGACAGTGTCAGTAGGACAGTGTCAGTAGGGCAGTGGAAGGTATCAGTAGAGCAGTGGAAGGTGTCAGTAGGGCAGTGGGTGATGTCAGTAGAGAGAGAGAGAGAGAGAGAGAGACTTGTAAAGCGCAACACATGCGAACTGAATCGCCTCTGGGCGCTGTATCCATTTCATGGGTAAGGAACCCCTTGACCTCAGAAGAGGTGGGTTTTAATCTTTCTCCTGAAGGCCAAGTGGTCCGACTCCAGTCGGATGGTGGTTGGTAGTGCATTCCACAGGCGAGGTCCCTGGACTGCAAATCTTCGATCTCCTTTGGACTTGTATCTGGCAGTGGAGTGGATGGTGTCACTAGAACTAAAAAAGGGTGTAACCTGACCACCACCACAATGACAAACCTTCGTCCCTGGTATACATATGAAAACAGAGGAGAAAAATAGTGGGACTTTAAATGAGGGATGTCACTGTAGACAGATATTACATAGAGTATAAATCTATATTTTATTGATCAAATACAGGTAAATTTGAACTTTTCCATATTGTGTAGATACATAATTGTGTTCATAGCTCATGATAATCATATGCAAAAGAGCTTCAATGTACACACACAAGAATACACATACCCATACATAACATTGGACTTGATAAAATCTAGGTATACAAGTTGTTTATATGGGCCAATAAAAATTGATGAATAGTACGCTGACCTTGTCAGGGCACCCTAAAAAACGTTACGCGTTTCATGGCTTTTTATCATTCGTCAAAAGTTAGGTTCAAAGATAAAGCTATAAATACAAAAGATTTGGGTCAATGAATGCTACCCTTTGAAAAGGGAGAGGGAGCAAAGGATCTGTATTTACAAGTCGGCTGTGAACTGTGACCAGTTGATATCAAGGGAGGAGGAGCCCCAGACAGACTATCTGTCCCGGGGGTGAGGTGGAGTGCCCCGCCCCGACCAAAAAGGGAGCCCAAAGGCAGGCCAGATCGACATGACACGTTCCCCATGTGTAGAGAGTGTGTAGACCTTGGTGATCTAAAGTAAAAAGTGTGAAAAATTTGAAAAAAAACAAACTGCGTCACCAAGGTCTACACACTCTCTACACATGGGCAATGTGTCATGTCGATCTGGCCTGCCTTTGGACTCCCTTTTTGGTCAGGGTGGGGCACCCCACCTCAGCCCCGGGACAGACAATCTGTCTGGGGGCTCCTTCTCCCTTAATATCAGTTGGGCACAGATCACAGCCGACTTGTGAGTACAAATCCTTTGTTCCCTAACAGCTTTCTCTCCCTGTTCAAAGAGTAGAATTCCTTAACCCAAATCTTTGGAATTTATAGTTTTATCTTTGTAAAGAGCCATGAATACTTACAGTAAAACCTTGGATTGCGAGTATAATTAGTTCCAGAAACATGCTTGTAATCCAAAGCACTTGTATATCAAAGCAAATTTCCCCATAAGAAATAATGGAAACTCAAATTATTTGTTCCACAACCATTTATTCATAGGTCCTTCAGTTTATAGTCCATATATAAAGATTATAGTGATGGGTTGTGTAAAAATAAAATGTCCATCCACAAATAGAAGCCTCCACAAGGGGATTAGAAGCAAAATCTAGCAGGAGCTCCAGAGTATAAAAGAGAAGAGAGGCGCCTCTAAGTGTGTAGAGGTGCCTCTCTTCTCTTTTATACTCAGTTGTGACATGATGCTACTTGTATATCAAGACATCACTTGTATATCAAGTCAAAATGTGTTTTACATTTTACTTATCTTGCAAAACGCTCTCAAACCAAGTTACTCTCAAACCAAGGTTTTACTGTATCTCACTCATTCAAATGCAAATCAAATTATAACTTTTTTTAAATGCGTTTTCTGGAAATTTTTGTTGTTATTCTGTCTCTCGCTGTTAAAATAAATCTACCATTAAAATTAGGGAAGGATTACTGATGCCACTGTTATTATCGATTTTATATAAGTGCTTTTTCACATCACCGCAAATGTGAGTGTTATTTCTTCTTTTTAATAAATGCTGTGAGATATCTTGCAGAATTACGCTAAGTGCGCCCCTGCTCTTCTTTTTTATATTTCTATCTACACTGTCGGTTGGATGGTATAATACATATGATTGGGAGCCCCATCGTTGTGTCCTTGATACCTGTACTTGCTCGATTCCCTTCCTGGGGTTTTTGGACCTACAAGCCTATGGTTTCATTGAGAATTCTTGGTGTTTGAGCCGCCTGTGACATCTCTCCTATGGTGTATTGACCAAGTTTGATTGACCTAGTGAGTATATGCTCATCTGGGTTCAATCCCTTTGGTAAGCCTTATGACATACGGTGGTGGATCTTCTATCAACTTTCCTCATTTAGTCACAATTAGAATGTGTTCATTCACTTAATAATTGGATTATTTCACGGACTTTGTTTGCACATTTAGAGCCGATTCACACTGGGGCAACTCGTCAGGCGACTCAGCCGTCTGACAAGTCGCGTCCCATTCTATTTAATAGAACCGTTCTAATAGGAGCGACGCAAGTCGCTCCGACTAAGAAAAAGGTTTGTGTACGACTTTGGGGGCGACACGGGGCGACTTGCATTGACTTCTATACAGAAGTCATTTTACAAGTCGCCTCTGAAGTCGTCTTCAGGACGCCTTGCCGAGTCGCCCCCGAAGTCGTGCCGCCCCAGTGTTAACCGGCTCTTAGTCTCTTTATGAGTCTTTTCACTACGGTGGACACATGTGGTGTTGACTACAAATATTTATAATTTCTGATATCTGTTATTAGATATTTTGTCATTTATTTAGCGCTGCACATTTATTCTATGTTTTTTTCTTGCAATTTTTGATCTATTTTTCTGTGTTAGCTGCTGCACTCTTCATCTTAAAGAGACAGCGTGGTATTGTTTCCTATTTTTGCATTAACATTATCGACTGATCATTTCTTTGTGAGTAGGCAAACTTACAAAATTAGCAGGGGATCAAATACTTTTTTCCCTCACTGTACTTAGATATATTTTTTTTAATCAAATAAATACAGTGCTATCATCCATATACATAAAGAGAAGGGATATTGTAAATTAAAGTGTGTGTTTAGTATCTCTTTAATAATTTCTTGTACCTTAATCTGTGTCTATTGCGGAGCCTATTGCATTAGGTTGTGCACCCCAAAGCTCATATGTGTCTATATATACAGTATATGGCCCTAGCACATTGATCTCCCTGCCAGCACAGTGAAAGAGAAGTGCATAAGCACTTCTCTTATGGAAGAGCTGGTAAGAGGGAGATCTTTCCTATCTCCCCGCTGCTACACAGAGTGCCCACACACACACCCAGCACACCTTGTGTGCACACCTATGGACTGATGTATAATATGTAAAGCACTATGTAAATACCTAAAATAAAAATGTAAAAAGAGAGTTCAGGATCGGAGATTCCCCCATGCTGAAGCACGGACAGGTCTGGATTAAAGTGAAAAACACCTTTAATAAAGAACCCATTTGTCCTCAATTTTTTCAAATTGGTTTATAAGGGTGGCTAGATTGTCACCGTCTTTCTGATTCACCGTGAGATCAAACAGGACAAGCATTTTACCTGTGAACCTTGATCTCAAGTCTAAAATACACACAGAGCTGCCTGTCATCGGCCTTTTATAGATTTTCATCATGTGAAGTTAGAAATTGGCTATAAAAATAATCTAAGTACAGTTAGTGGTTGAGGAATAAAGTCCCCGCAGCCGCAATCAACCCAACAGCGCTTGAAATCAGGAACAATGTTTGGTTTGGCCACTCGCTGCATTGTACATTCATACTTGTCAAGTACCACGGACAAGGTGCTAAGATCTCAGAAAAGTGTTTCCAGCACGAGGCTGTAAAAGTGAACGCACCATTTCCCCCTCTCTCCACTGTATACTTTCCATGAATATCTCTCCTATTTCCTATGGCTTTATAAATTAATATTTTTTTGGAACATCTGTCTTAAAAGTTCTTTAAAGGGAACCTGTTGTGTCCTCCTAATGTGCATTGGCAATTTTTTTGCCACAAAATAGGCATAGCGTGATGAGTGCCTTAGTCTTTTTAGCAGATGTTCTTCTCTTTGCTCAGGAATCTCCTGATTTCAGAAGCATTCAGCACCAAGAATATAGAAAAATACCCAATCCAAAGAGTGGGCAAAATCGGACTTTGAGACGCGTGGAAGTATAAAAATATAATTTATTACACAAATATACAAAGTGTACACTAACAATGGTATAATGGAATGCAAATAATTACAATCACAATACAACCATCTTGAACGAAAGTAAATGAGTAGTGAATGAATCCTATTGAAGTCGCCTACGCGTTTCACCGTGGGGCTTCTTCAGGACGAGACAAACAGGATTATTGCTACTATGTAGCTATAGTTTTTACAATCTGATACACAGCGGTGGATATATCTATCCAGGATAACTCCAAATATAGACGGAGTATCTACCGATAATGTGAGATAGTATATAAATCGCGTTTTAGAGATCGATCATCAGTGGTCCAGGCCAAATGTGTCTATGATGACATGAACGTATAGGCACTTCAATCCATAAATATAGGAGGCATACGAGGGGTAAAAATCAGGATAACCGAACCCCTTGGAAGTCCACCAAGGGACTTAGAACTGGGGCAAAGAATAGCTTGTGGATGCAAGCATTAAGTGTCCAAAATTAGAAGGATGACATATCCTGTTTAACAGAGATCGTCTGGTAAAGCACTTTATGTAGATGCAGCGTCCATGTATGCCCCAGGGTCACAGCCTGTGCTGAGTACTTCTTTTTTTCTCATTTTTTTCTCATTCAGCACCAAGGCCTCCACCTTTGTCCCCAACCTTGAAACTCTGTCACGCCTACCCATCATCCCACAATCGAAATAAAGTGCCTCTGGGGCCAATGGTAATGCTGTCATTGAATTGTAAAATGGCAGGTGAGCTCCGGTCAGGACTAAATACAAGGTCTCAACACAGTATGCAGCGGGGATTGGGGAACACTAGGAGCATAAATGAAGTTGTACTAAAGGCTTAGGATAGTTGCAGGTATCTCCCGCCTACTTTTGGGCTGTAATACTTATGATATACAATTAACATATTCCCTTTAATTAATGTAAGGCCAAACTGCTATTAATGACTATAAAATGTACTGCCTGACTGCAATGCTTCTCCTTTTGCTTATTATACAAGACTGTGGTCAAAGATGAAAATGACACGTACACAGTCCGCCAATAGCCATAACACAGAGTGTGCTATATATCAGAGTCCCCCAGTAACATTATTACAGTGGATCCATTAATTTTCAAATTACTTAAACAGGATGACAATGCTGATTATTCTGCAGTGATAATATCACTGTAGTGTTGTCACTGTGTAGACATGTAGCTTTAGATTAGCTTTAAATAAGTTACACATTTAATCGCCAAACCCCAGCTTACACCTTTTAAGCAGTAAGGCTCGGTTCACACTGGGGTGGCTTCAAAGTTGCCTGGCTTTGAAGCCACCCGCACAGCGCGACTTCTACGCAGCTTGCAAAGGACTTCTTTAATAGTAGTCAATGCAAGCCGCTCTTTTTCTATGTCGGAGCGACTTGAGTTGCTCTGATTCAGAACGGTTCCATTGCATTGAAAGAAGCGCGACTTGTCAGGTGGCTAAGTCACCTGACAAGTCGTCCCAGTATGAACTGAGCCTTACACTAAAAGGCTGATAAAGTCCCGTCCCCTTGGACGCAACGCTTACAGAAGTAACCATGTGACTAGCGTGACGTCACCAGCGTCTATCGTTGACCCTTGTGGATTTGTTTATTCATCTGCCATATCAACTAGCACTGGGATCGGTGCTATATTTGTAAGTGCAATACTTTTTACTAGGGTTGTCCCGATACCACTTTTTTAGGACCGAGTACAAGTACCGATACTTTTTTCATGTACTCGCCGATACCGATTACCGATACTTTTTTTTTTAAATGCAACCTTGCCTCCCCAAATGCAGCCTTGTGTCCCCAAATGCAGCCATGTCCCCAAATGCAGCCTTGTGTCCCCAAATGCAGCCTTGTTGTGTCCCCAAATGCAGCCTTGTCCCTAAATGCAGCCTTGTCCCTAAATGCAGCCATGTCCCTAAATGCAGCCTTGTCCCTAAATGCAGCCATGTGTCCCCAAAGAGAAAGCCAAGCCCCCCTGCCGCTGCCGTCTAGTTTATTAGCGCTCGGGGAACATAACAGCTTTCATTTGAATAGCTGTGTGTTCCCCGCCGCGCCTCGTCATGTATAGACACTCCCCCTTGCTCGGGCACTTTGATAGACAGATCACCCGTCCTGGGACGGGTGATCTGTCTATCAAAGTGCCCGAGCAAGGGGGAGGGGCTATACATGACAAGGCGCGGCAGGGAACACACAGCTATTCAAATGAAAGCTGTTATGTTCCCCCAGCGCTGATCAACTAGACGGCAGCGGCGGGGGGCTTGGCTTTCACTTTGGGGACTAGGCGGCAGCGGCAGCAGCTCTCCTCTCCTCCATACCCGAGGACTGCTCTGCTCCGCCCGCTCTCCGCCTCCTCTCCATCGATTCTCCGCCCCCTCTCCACCCGCTCTCGGGGGGGGGAAAGTATCGGGGGAAGCATCGGGAGCATTTTCGTGAGTACAAGTACTCGCGCAAATGCTCAGTATCGGTCCCGATACCGATACTAGTATCGGTATCGGGACAACCCTACTTTTTACCTAAATAAATTATTTTACAAACGGAGAGCACTATATTCTGCCTCTTCTATTTCATGTACCTGTGAACCGGAGCTCATGTTCAGAGCGCAAGTGATCTACTCATTACCAGTGTATACTCCTCTTCCGCGGTCATCTTATCCTGTGATCTAGCCATTATTACCCTTGTGAGAGAAACGTCTGTGTGACCTGTCTGATTTATCAGGGGTCCATTCATTGAGGTGAGCTGCTAGGATTATCATCAGTGGAGGTTATCACATGATCACTATATGTTTCATCTATAGAAGCACTAATTGGACACCCTTTGGTGCTCGTGCCTTCTGTCTATCTTACTATGAACTTTATGGACTGCACTGCTTCTTAATTATAATATTTTTTTTACACTAAAAGCAATATGTTTTAAGAGTTCTAACTAGTTTGATCGAAATAAGAGGCGATAATCTCACTTGCACATTACTTATCTATGGAAGAGCCCTGGGGCCATCATAAAAAAAAAATACTAAATTCTGAGTTTCAAAGTCAGAATTCTGAGATTAAAAAGACAGAATTCTGTGTTTCAAAGTCAGAATTCTGAGATTAAATGTCAGAATTCTGTGTTTCCAAAGTCAGAATTCTGAGATTAAATGTCAGAATTCTGAGATTAAATGTCAGAATTCTGAGATTAAATGTCAGAATTCTGAGATTAAATGTCAGAATTCTGAGATTAAATGTCAGAATTCTGAGATTAAAAAGGCAGAATTCTGTGTTTCAAAGTCAGAATTCTGAGATTAAATGTCAGAATTCTGTGTTTCAAAGTCAGAATTCTGAGATTAAATGTCAGAATTCTGAGATTAAAAAGACAGAATTCTGAGTTTCAAAGTCAGAATTCTGAGATTAAATGTCAGAATTCTGAGATTCTAAATATAGTAGTCTCTATTAGGAGGATTTTAGGAGCAATTAGCAATAATGTAGTAACACCCATAGACCATCATTCTGCAGACATACAAGTCTGGTGCTCTAGATATAGATCTGTAAATCTATCTTAGTTACAGCATACAGTATGGGGAAGCAGGCAATGCTGGGCTCTCTGGTTCCTCTACAGTCCCACAGTTTACTGTCATTTGCTCTAACATAAAGAGGGATGCTGAAAACGAGTGTATTGTGTGTGTGAGTGGGGGGGGGGGGGGGGATGACACAGCTTCCATAGATAACAGAACACAATGCACCCCAACTTTTAGGAAACATTGCACTGTTGCCCCAACAAGAGGGAATTGTGAGCACAATGTGTGTCTTTGTTCAGAACGGCTTGATTATAGCAATTACATGTCTGGACTAATTCTTACAGAGAATGAACCTCATATTACACATAAATCAATACAGGTATATAGCTTGAGAATTAGCTCAATGCATAGGGTGACAGACTTGGGTTTCATATTTTGTGGGTTCGAATCCAGGAGACAGCACAATTTGTTTTTAAGTTATATGTATATATACATATTATTTTATACATTGCTCTTAGATTAAAATAGAGATGTCCCAATACCAATATTAGTAAATCAATATATTGAAAATGTATATGTCTTCAAAAAATTAAGCTCTGAGCTGGATTCGAACCCAAAACTTAAAAACACAGAAGTCTATTACTCTAACCATTGAGCTATAACCCAAATCATAAAACTCTACTGTTTTTTTAGGTTTAATATGGGGTTCATTCTCTGTAAGAATTAGTCCAGACATGTGATTGCTATGATCAAGCCGTTCTGACCATAGACACACATTGTCCTTCTGCCTTCTAGCCATTCACAATTCCCTCATGTTGGGGCAACAGTGCAATGTTTCCTTAAAGTTGGGGTGCATTGTGTTCTGTTGTCTATGGAAGCTGTGTCACCCCCCCCCCCCCCACTCACACACAGAATACACTCGTTTTCAGCATCCCTCTTTATGTTAGAGCAGATGACAGCAAATGGAGGAACCAGAGAGCCCAGCACTGCCTGCTTCCCCATACTGTATGTTGTAACTTGAATAGATTTACAGATCAGAGCAAAAGACTTGTATGTCTGCAGAATGATGGTCTATGGGTGTTACTACATTATTCTTAATTGCTCCTAAAATCCTCCTAATAGAGACTACTATATTTAGAAACTCAGAATTCTGATATTAAATCTCAGAATTCTGACTTTGAAACTCTGATTTCTGACTTTTAATCTCAGAATTCTGACTTTTAATCTCAGAATTCTGACTTTTAATCTCAGAATTCTGACTTTGAAACTCAGAATTCTGACTTTTAATCTCAGAATTCTGACTTTTAATCTCAGAATTCTGACTTTTAATTTCAGAATTCTGACATTTAATCTCAGAATTCTGACTTTTAATCTCAGAATTCTGACTTTTAATCTCAGAATTCTGACTTTTAATCTCAGAATTCTAACTTTGAAACTCAGAATTCTGACTTTGAAACTCAGAATTCTGACTTTGAATCTCAGAATTCTGACTTTGAATCTCAGAATTCTGACTTTTAATCTCAGAATTCAGAGTTTCAAAGTCAGAATTCTGAGATTAAATGTCAGAATTCTGAGTTTCTAAATATAGTAGTCTCTATTAGGAGGATTTTAGGAGCAATTAAGAATAATGTAGTAACACCCATAGACCATCATTCTGCAGACATACAAGTCTTTTGCTCTGTATATAGATCTGTAAATCTATTTAAGTTACAGCATACAGTATGGGGAAGCAGGCAGTGCTGGGCTCTCTGGTTCCTCAATTTGCTGTCATCTGCTCTAACATAAAGAGGGATGCTGAAAACGAGTGTATTCTGTGTGTGAGTGGGGGGGGGGGGTGACACAGCTTCCATAGATAACAGAACACAATGCACCCCAACTTTAAGGAAACATTGCACTGCTGCCCCAACATGAGGGAATTGTGAATGGCTAGAAGGCAGAAGGACAATGTGTGTCTATGGTCAGAACGGCTTGATCATAGCAATCACATGTCTGGACTAATTCTTACAGAGAATGAACCCCATATTAAACCTAAAAAAACAGCAGAGTTTTATGATTTGGGTTATAGCTCAATGGTTAGAGTAATAGACTTCTGTGTTTTTAAGTTTTGGGTTCGAATCCAGCTCAGAGCTTAATTTTTTGAAGACATATACATTTTCAATATATTGATTTACTAATATTGGTATTGGGACATCTCTATTTTAATCTAAGAGCAATGTATAAAATAATATGTATATATACATATAACTTAAAAACAAATTGTGCTGTCTCCTGGATTCGAACCCACAAAATATGAAACCCAAGTCTGTCACCCTATGCATTGAGCTACTTCTCAAGCTATATACCTGTATTGATTTTTATGTGTAATATGGGGTTCATTCTCTGTAAGAATTAGTCCAGACATGTAATTGCTATAATCAAGCCGTTCTGAACAAAGACACACATTGTGCTCACAATTCCCTCTTGTTGGGGCAACAGTGCAATGTTTCCTAAAAGTTGGGGTGCATTGTGTTCTGTTATCTATGGAAGCTGTGTCATCCCCCCCCCCCCCCCCCCCACTCACACACACAATACACTCGTTTTCAGCATCCCTCTTTATGTTAGAGCAAATGACAGTAAACTGTGGGACTGTTAATACAGTAGAGGAACCAGAGAGCCCAGCACTGCCTGCTTCCCCATACTGTATGCTGTAACTAAGATAGATTTACAGATCTATATCTAGAGCACCAGACTTGTATGTCTGCAGAATGATGGTCTATGGGTGTTACTACATTATTGCTAATTGCTCCTAAAATCCTCCTAATAGAGACTACTATATTTAGAATCTCAGAATTCTGACATTTAATCTCAGAATTCTGACTTTGAAACTCAGAATTCTGTCTTTTTAATCTCAGAATTCTGACATTTAATCTCAGAATTCTGACATTTAATCTCAGAATTCTGACTTTGAAACACAGAATTCTGTCTTTTTAATCTCAGAATTCTGACATTTAATCTCAGAATTCTGACATTTAATCTCAGAATTCTGACATTTAATCTCAGAATTCTGACTTTGAAACACAGAATTCTGACATTTAATCTCAGAATTCTGACTTTGAAACACAGAATTCTGTCTTTTTAATCTCAGAATTCTGACTTTGAAACTCAGAATTTAGTATTTTTTTTTTTATGATGGCCCCAGGGCTCTTCCATACTTATCATGCATGTACATAAACTTACCGGGCACTTTATTCGGTACACCTGTTCAATTGCTTGGTAACACGAATTGCTAATCATCCAATCACATGGCAGCAACTCAATGCATTTAGGCATCTAGACATGATAAAGACAACTTGCTGAAGTTTAAACCGAGCTCCAGAAAAGGGAAGAAAGGGAATTTAAGTGGCATCAGGCAGCATGGTTGTTGGTGCCAGACGGGCTGGTCTGAGTATTTCAAAAACCTACTGGAAATTTCATGCACAACCATCTCTCGGGTTTATAGAGAATTGTCTGAAAAAGAGAAAATATTCAGTGAGCGGCAGTTGTGTGGAGGAAAATGCCTTGTTGATGTCAGAGGTCAGAGGAGAATGGACAGATGATAGAAAGGCAACAGTAACTCAAATAAACACTCAATACAACCAAGGTATGCATAATACCATCTCTGAAATAGTGTTGAGCAGAATATGCCATATTCGATTTCGCGATATATCTCGAATATATATTCGAATATTCGAGATATATTCGCTAAATTCGAATATTCGTGATATTTTATCGAAATGAAATGATTGCGATTTTTCGCTATTGCGAATGCGAAAATAATTGCGATTTTTTGATAACTGCGGTAGGAGCACTCTGATTGGCTCATAATATTCGTGATATTTTATCGAAATATCGCAACATGCGAATGCGATATTTATTGCGCAATTTCGAGAAATGCTGGAGGAGCGCTCTGATTGGCTCAGAATATTCGTGATATTTTATCGAAATATCGCAACATGCGAATGCGATATTTATTGCGCAATTTCGACAAATGCTGTAGGAGCACTCTGATTGGCTCAGAATATTCGTGATATTTTACAATACAAAATAATTGCGAATATTCGGCAAATGCGGAAGGAGCACTCTGATTGGCTCAGAATATTCTTGATATTTTACAATACAAAATAATTGCGAATATTCGGCAAATGCAGAAGGAGCACTCTGATTGGCTCAGAATATTCTTGATATTTTACAATACAAAATAATTGCGAATATTCGGCAAATGCGGAAGGAGCACTCTGATTGGCTCAGAATATTCGTGATATTTTACAATACAAAATAAAAAGTGTTTTGCATTGGTGGTGATTCTTTACTCTATCCATCTGTCACAGCCATTTGTCAATCAAACACCTTGAAGATTGAACACGTTCATGCTGCATGCTTTGGACTTTTTTTCACTTCACATATCAAAGACATTTTTATGAAAGATTATTTTTCTATTATTGGGACTATATTTCTTTATATATTTGTTTCACTGTGTATTTCACAAGTTATTTGCGCTTGCTTATTTTATAATTTGCCCACATGTCTTGTCACTAGACATATTTTTTATTCTTGTAGAGCGACTCCATTTTCTGTCTTGTATTAATTTATGTTGTATAACATTTTTGAGTTGCTGCTGTATTCTCCCCTTTTTTAAGGTATGCGCAATTTTTTCCTTCTTACAAAAAATAATAATATCAAACATACAAATATTCATAACATACACATACACAAAGCCCCCCCCCCTTTTGCATCAGAGACAATCAGAGTTCTCCTACCACAGTTATCGAAAATTCGCAATCATTTTCGCATTCGCAATAGCGAAAAATCGCAATTTTTTTTTTTTTTCAATTTGGCAACATAAAAGGATCGCCTCAGCTTAGCTACTCGGCCCAGGGTCTCTAATCATACCAGCAATGCTTTTAGACGTCGATAGGATGTGATCTGTTTTAAAAATCAAATTGAAAAAATGTGAATATTCGGAATTGCGAATATTCACCGTGAAATTCGAAATATAGCGCGATTTCTCGAATATGCTATATTCGAGTCGAATATTCGCAATGCGAATATTCGTGAGCAACACTACTCTGAAACACATCAAACCTTGAAGCAGAAGGGCTACAGCAGCAGAAGACCACACTGGGTGCCACTCCGGTCAGCTAAGGACAGAAAACTGAGGCTAAAGTTCGCACAGGCTCACCATTAGACAATAGAAGATTGGAAAAACATTGCCTGGTCTGATGAGTCTTGATATCAGCTGCAACATTCAGATGGTAGGGTCATAATTTGGAGTAACACAACATGAAAGCATGGATCCATCCTGCCTTGTATCACCGGTTCAGGCTGGTGGTGTAATGGTGAGGGGGACATTTTCTTGCCACACTTTGGGCCCCTTATTACCAATTGAGCATTGTTTAAACGTCTACCTGAGTATTGTTGCTGACCATATCCATCCCTTTATGACTACAGTGTACCCATCTTCTGATGGCTCCTTCCAGCAGGATAATGCACCATGTCACAAAGCTCAAACCATCTCACCACTGGTTTCTTGAACATGACAATGAGGTCACTGTACTCCCAATGGCCTCCACAGTCACCAGATCTCAATCCAATAGAGCCAGGGCCAGTGCTACCACCAGGCAAACTAGGTAGCCTCCTAGGGCCCACTGCCACCTAGAGCGCAGCCATGGCCAGTGCCACATTCCTCTCCTGTTACCTCCTCATCGTCGGTGGATGTCACCTCTAGAGCTGCTGTACCTCCCCTGCACACACCGCTGTGCGGGGGAGGGACAAGCATGGGTCTCCACTACACTCCCCCATAACGAGAATAAAATTCCTTCTCAAGGTAGGTACTCACTAGACATACACAGTCTACTGTATGTGCAGACGTCTCTGACTTACCCTCTAAGGGGAAGCCACCTGTCTCGGCTACTTACTCACATAATGGATCTGCCTCCTCTCTCTATTCAAATGCAAGAAACTGTATAAGACACAGCACATGATAAGACACTCCCTAACCCTATCACATGCAAAGGCTAACCCAAAATGGTCGCTGGAAGCTCATTGTAAATGATGTATGCTGCCCCCCCATCCCTTATAATATTGAACTAACATCCTGCTACTCACTTAACCTCCCTGGCGGTATGATTATTTCTGGTTTTAGGTGCTGAAAGCGGTACCATTATTTTGCATGGAAATTTGCCGTTTTACATTGTAGGCCTGCAATTCTTAGGAATAACTCACTTAAATCTCTCCAAACAAGAGTCTAGTAGACATCCCGGGTATAATAAAATTTGAAAAACAAAATCATAAATTATAATATAATAAATAACTATAATTATTACAAATAATAATATAATTATAATAAAAAATATTCAATAATGTAATCAAATCAAAAACACTGAAATTTGCTCAGTTGCAGAATTGTCGCTGTCATTACTTTTATTTTTTTATGACGAATTTCCCCACAAATCGCTATCGCACAATTCTGCAAGTGATTCTAATTT